>NC_083346.1:71070745-71370745 GCF_019175385.1 Lycium barbarum
GAAGAATAATGTTCTTGCATGGATAGTATGTAATGATATTGGTATGATGTCGTTGGAATATATACTATAAGGTTGTTATCGTGTTCATTGGAGTCGGAAGGTTTTCAAGAAGGTAATAAATTGAAATCATGCATCTTGGATGAAATATGTGAATTGCTAGTGCGATTGTTGATTATGTTAATAGTTTGGCCGGGTTTGAATTCCCGGATTGTGTTGGTTGAGAATTTGGCTATGTTGAATGTTGAGGATGGTATATTTACAGAGGAAATGCTGCCGAAATTTTGGTAGTCAAGTGTTTCCTTAAGATTTCAACTCTAAGTATACTAATGAGAGTTTTGGTAAAAATGACCAATTTGCAGATTTTGACGAAATTGTGACGTGAATTTGGATAGCAAAAGGAGCGGAAAGAGGTATGTAAGGCTTAACCCTTCTTTCTATGGCATGTCTTAGGTGTAATAAGTCGGGTACGAGCCTCGGGGACAACTCGGTTCTCCGGAATCCGCACCTAAAGTTTTCTCCTTTTTGTTCAATAGAATTGAATTAGAAAGTGTGCCAATTGTGGGAAAAACCTCCTAAACCCTTAGCACTTGTATAAATGGGACCCGATTACCCTAAGATCCTCACAAGTAACGCTATCACACGTAATATATGTAAATCGTATACACTACCTCATCCGGCCCGAGGTGGGCCCGTTACTCTCGGATTTTCCTTATAGTCTTGCTTGACTTACTTGAAGTGAATCTAAAGGGAAACTTTAATCCCGATTTCGTTACCAAATGATAAGTACTATGACTCCTCTAATGAGGATACTTCCATGACGATAATGATAACAATGATGTTAGATAAGAGGATATGCCTATGATACGTACTACCAGAACGACTCTATGACCAAGATGACTAAGCTAAGTATCTTATGTAAACAGGAAAATGATAAACTAATTTTCGAATCCTATTTATATTCCCTAGCTATGACTTCACTTTCTAAAGACTTCCAAGCCTATGAACTGTCATCTATGACGCCCACGATTTCATTCTACGTTTACTTTAATACTATTCTCCGTTGACCATCTCACCTTAAAATATTCGTCCCTTCGAGGTGAGACAAGAGCGATCATGAGTATTCCATAATGTACTCGGAGGTCACCGACCTTACGTCCCTCGGATGGCTACATGATTTTCCCTTGGGCTCCCTTGTGTGCTTATATGATGTATATTTATATAAAACATGTATATTTATATAAGATATGTATATATATATATATATATATATATATATATATATATATATATATATATATATATATATATATATATATATATATATATATATATATAACATGTATATGTATATAAGATATATATAAGTATATAAAATATGTATATGTATATAAGATAAGTAAATGTATATAAGACATGTATATGTATACAAGCTATGTATATGAATACAAAAATATGTGTACGTATATAAGATGTGTATATGCATACAAAGTACATATATGCAAGCTATGTATATGAACCTGGGCTGGGGGGAAGGGATACATGGGGGGAAATGGGAAGGGAAACATGTTTCATTGCTACCTGATCAGCTGGCTTATCATCCCGGACGCGGGGTGCCCGGACGCGGGATATATGGGTGAGCCGGTGTATATCGGCGCTATGTGGGTGAGCCGACATTGCTCGGCGCTATGATATGACCTACCATGTCATGACCAGACATGCTATGATAAGATATGCTATGGTAAGCTATACTATGACATGATATGCTATGATCTACCACGACAGGACATGATATGACAAGCTATGCTATGCTATGATACGCTATGACATGCTATGCTAAGGTGAGACATGCTATGACACGCTATGCTATGACACGACACGCTATAACATTCTATGCTATGATATGATGAACTATGATATGATATACTATAGCCTGACATACTATGACACGATATACTATAACGCGATATGCTACGACAAGACAAGATAAGATATGATACGATATGATGCGATATGATAATACATGACATGGTATAAGTTCTATTTTCTATGTCCTATGACTCCATGACATTATTAATTATACACTATGTTATTGCTTGTGTTATCTTCCATGTCTTACATACTCGGTACACTATTCGTACTGACGTCCCTTCTTGTGGACGCTGCGTTTCATGCCGCGCAGGTCAGCAGACAGGTGGACTTGATCCTTTAGAGCTCTACCAGCGGTACTCTACAGCGCTCCAGTTGTTCCGGAGCCTCACTTCAGTGGTAATATTTTGTGTATGTATTCTCGGGCACGACAGTACTCTGCCCTTTCTATGTATAAACGTACTATGTCTAGAGGCTCGTAGACAGATATGTACAGTCAGTCAGGTACTGTTAGATATATGGTGTTTTAGCATGTTAATGTTCAGCAACAAAAAAATGTATAGTACAGTTCCTATGGCCCGTTGAGAAGTAAGGGTGCAATGATAGATACGGGGTGCTCGGTACAAGTATCGGGTACTCGTCACGGCCCCAAGTCGGGTCGTGACAGAAGTGGTATCATAGCAGTTCGGTCCTAGGGTTTGTCTATGAGCCGTGTCCAGTAGAGTCTTGTTTATGGGTGTGTAGCGCGCCACACTTATAAACGGGAGGCTACAGGGCATTTAGGAAATATGACCTTCTTTGTACTCAAGATCGTGCGATAGAGCTATGCTACCAGGTTTCCATATTCCTTTCCAAATCCTATGTTATGGTTTCTGTAATGTCGATGAAGCGATCAGCCTCAGATAGTGGGGGCACCAGTAAGGCCCCTAGAGTATCTCCAGAGCCGAGTAAGGGGAGCATCGGCTATTCGATTGAGTCAGATCCATTAGATGACCCAGCCACAATTCCTCCAGAGTTCCTGACTCCCAGAGCAGAGGATCCTGCGGAGGATAGCTATGATACAGACCCGTCAGAGCACTCTTCTGGGACGACGGAGGAGGAGGCTTCCGGGGATATGCCAGTTGCTCCTGTGATGGAGCACCATGCCAGTCCGGCCACCTCGGAGAGTGCTACGGATTACTCCTGTCCCTTGTCCTGGCCATCAGTGAACCAGGAATCGCCTGGTTATCTATACTCTTCCGATTCGGATGCGAGGAATGACGAGGGTCAAACGAGCGGCGAACAGACATACGAGAATGTGGAGCATACTTCACATGGTAGCTGCCCGGACCAGGCTCGAGATTGATCGGCTACAGGTATATGAGATTTTCTTTGAAACTTTCTATGCCTACGTGATCTCTGTAAAAATACTAATTAATGACGGTAGACAGAAATTCAAAAGGGGCCAAAGACTTAGCGGTTATGAGTAATGGCGACTGAAATGTTTCCGCCACCAGTGCGAAATTAGAAACCCCGGATAAAAGGTAGTTATATATATGGATGGGAGTAAAGAGTGAAGATTTAAATAGAGGAAATATGGAAATCGTATGGTTAGGAAAGTGAAGATAGGAGCGGGACCCGCCGTGAGGACGTTTTGGGAGTTGCTAGAACCCCGACTTACCTTAAATGATGTGACAAAGGTCGTGCGGGGTAGTCGATATGATTATACTGGCATTCACGTATTAAAATGCACTAAAGTTTCAAGGTTAAGCGTGCTAGGGTGAGAGCAATATCACGATGGGTGACCCCCTGGGAAATATGCTGAAAATTGTCATAAACGGGGGAACAAGAGACGAATGTGAAATTAGGTATCCTAAGGTAAATTAGAGCGTATGAAGTGGTTAAAAAAACCCTATAGAAGTCGGGTAAGTGGAGACGGACTAGGCTAGCAGAAGGGGAGAAAGCATGACAGGGCTTCAGGACTAAAGAAAGTTTGATTGGCTTCTGGAAGTGTTGGTAAGTAAAATAGTGATGGAAATGTAAATATATACATGAAATCTTATCCGTGACAAATTGGTTACAGACAAAAGAAAGAATGAAAAGATCCGAATTCACTGCATGACTAAGAATCGTGGTTATTCTTCGACAAACTTCTGAATTCACCCCCAATTTATTAGCCGAACTAAGGATCAGAACTTTAAGAGTATATTGAAGGAAATGAATCATTAAAGAAGAGGTTTGAGATGTTTTTTATATAAGTACACGAATTTCCATTAGTTAGCCAAGGGCCAGAAGTCCAATTGAAGGAAAGAGAAATTAAGCGAGACGTTTCGGTGTTAAATCAGTTGAAGGATAAAGTACCGCAAAGATTAATTCAACTGCTATAGAAAGCAAAGGATGCTAAAATATGACCAGTCTCGAGGTTATTTTAAGGGAGGAAGAATAAGAATAATTCAACTCCAAGGAGACAAAGGCTTGGGACATCTATGAAACGTACGAAAGATACATGGAGATCGAAGAGAACAAGAATTCCTGAATAAAAATAAGATGCGATCAAAAATTGGATAAAGGTATGTGGTAGGCACGGGATGAAAGGTGCATAAGAAAATGTAAACAATGAAGACTGAAGAGACAATGAAAACGATAAAGCATGGTTAGTAGACAGACAGATAATAAGAAAAGAGATGACCTTGAGTGCAGGCATAAATTTTGGCTACAAAAGAGGAAGGATAAACTGCGTAATTCGAATAAGTTCAGTTTTAAATGATCAAGTAAGGATGCAAGTCAGTAAAGTAAATACCTGTTATATCCCGTGTTTTCGCACCTTTGGAAAAATTGGAAATAATGTTGATTTGTAAGAAATAAGGTTATAATTAATTTTATTTGACATAGGAGTTGTGTATGAAAGGATATTAATGTGGAAGTGTCGAACAAGGCTAAGGGTAATTTTGGAATTTTGGAAATTAGTTTCGGGAATTACAAAATACGATCCATAAGTTATTGGGCTCAAAAATCGAATTGAAAATGAGGCCCAAAGAGTTAAGGGTGGCCGACCATGATGGCCTTGGCCCAAACCCAATTAGTGGTCATCTGCTTGGTCATGTGACCAAGCACTTCAATACTTATATAATTGAAGACTAATGATAAGGATAAACTAGAACAAACAAGAACAAAAAAAAAATAGAAGAGGAGAGAAAGAAGAGGTCTCGGGTTTGTGGAGAAAAATTGGGTATCAAAAATCTTGTTCTAAAAATTCATTTCTTGTTAAATTCCTACTAAGTCAAGGTTCCTTTGTAACTTGGTATAGTTGGATTGGAGTGGGGAGCATTAGAATCACCAAAGTGATCATATTTCCAAGTGAAGAAGACTTGAGGAAAAGGTAAGAATTTTTACCTTTTTATTGTGTTATGAAGCTTTGTTTGTGTTGTAGTATGTAGAAATGTGTTGATTGTATGAAGAAATGGAAGTTTGTGATGTGGGTTTGGAATATGGTGTTTAGCCGTGTGCATATGTGCCTTGTATATCAATAATGTGTTGAATTTATGTTATATCCTAGTTGTGATTGTGGTGAAATGTATATCGGAAGTGAAAGTGAAATGAATTGAGTTGAGTGGGTGAGTTGATACTTGGCCGTGTGGTATAGGTTTGTATGGAATGGAATGGATTAAGTTTGTTTAGTATGTTAGTTGTGTTATTGAGATTCTTGTAATGTAAATGAAGTTAGAATGATATAAGTTTGAATCGAATTGGAATGCAAACACTTAGGTCGTTTTAGTATGATTTTCCGACATTAAAGAAATGAAGTTGTTTGGTTGCTAATAGTGATGATCATTGATGAAGTTGGAAGCTAGAAACATATTATGAATATGTTTGTTAAAGATTAGAAGTTTCGAACGAGTTATGACTTTAGCGGAAAGTTTGTATATTATGTATATCGTATGAATATTTTGTGGAAACGCTATGAAATGCTTTTAAACTATGTTGTGGTAATCTAGATTGATAATGAATGTGAAATCGTTGAGCTTAGTTTGAAAGTTAAGGTTAAAGTGAAGGTTATGGCATTATGTCGGCAAGTAGAACTAGTTATGTCATATTGTGTTTTGTATTGATTGTGGTTGTTGTGGGTGTTGTTGTTGGGTTGTTGTTGATTGATTTGGCCGAGTTGAATTCTCGGGGGTGCTATATGTATAGGGGAAGTGCTGCCGAAATTTCGGTAGACAAATAAGAGTTGAATTGAATTTGTAGCATCTATAACTTACAATTGGTAAACGTGACCATTTGCATATTTTCGACGAAACGGAGAGTGAGCTTGGATAGGCTTAAAAAGCTCAAAAGGTATGTAAAGCTACCCTGATCCTTCTTTTGGCATGCCTAAGTGTATTAGGATCGAATTCGGGCCTCGAAAGACTTTCTGCCCCTCGGAATCCGCAAGCGAAAATATCACTTTTTCTTTTGAGTAAGATTGAACTCTTTTGGTATGTTTTCTTGGAAATTATGCAAACCTTCTCTAAACTCCTTGGAAAGCTACAGAATGTCCGTAGAACCTTTATAGGTGATCCCATAAGCTTAAAGGGCGTAATTTGGACCCATCGCCTTGCTTGTCCCGAGGTGGGCCCACTACTCCCGGTTTTGCCCTTAATGTACTTAAGTCTTCTTTTCG
The DNA here is from genome assembly GCF_019175385.1 of Lycium barbarum. Taxonomy (NCBI): domain Eukaryota; kingdom Viridiplantae; phylum Streptophyta; class Magnoliopsida; order Solanales; family Solanaceae; genus Lycium; species Lycium barbarum. The sequence goes on from NC_083346.1 coordinate 71,077,251, forward strand.
AATAGTTCTTAACAGAAACGTTTTGACTACCATTCTAATTACCTAACAAACGTTGTTTTAAATATTCCATTAAGTCTGATAAATTGTTTTGATACTCGAAACTCATTTACTATGATTCCTTCTGACTTCATTGGATCGGTTTGTCTTTGATATGCCTCATCGAGTCTATGGAAACATTTATGATATTTTAATTGCATTAGTCTCTCACTACTCCATTCGTGGACGCCCCAATGTTTCCCACACTGAGCCCGGGCCAGGATATGTTGTCAAGCGTAATCCCCTACATTGTTCGCCGTGCCTCGATGTGAGGGGGTAGGTATACGCGTACATGGGTTTGTGGAGTATGCTGTGCCATGTTCGTTTGTTCTGATATGATTTAATATGGCCATCTGATATGACATATTATGTTACGGGGTTATGCCCCTATTCTGATTCTTCTGTGTTGTGGCACCAGCGTCGGGAGGGTGGCCACGTTCTGTCTGCCGAGCCCCTTGGCAGGGGCCGGATTTGATATGACATATATTTCTGTACACACTCCGCATGTTTTGAAAATGTATATCTGATACTTTGTATTTTCTGTTTACTTTCTGTACGTTCTATACCAGTTATGATTTTGTTTCTGCAACTCAGGCTTTACATATTCAGTACATATTTCGTACTGACCCCCTTTCCTCGGGGGCTACGTTTTCATGCCGCGCAGGTACCGACGACAGGTTTGCTGATCCGTCCGCTTAGGATCCCATTCTGCTATTTTTGGAGCGCTCTTTTATTCAGAGCCATCTTTTGGTATAGTCTGTCACTTCTATATATGTATATTCTCGTTCACGGGTACGACGGGGCCCTGTCCCGTCATATGCTTCTGTCGGTCTGTTTAGAGGTCTGTGGACATGTTTGGGGGTTGGGGTCTTTCTGTACAGATATGTGTATGTGTTGTGTTTGGGCGATCCCATTCGCCGCGGCGGCCGGTCCGCATATATTTAGATGTTACTCTGTTGGCCCTGTGTGGCCTTTGTTGGTATTTTCTGCGTGCAGGGTATATGGGATAGTCCGTAAAACAAAGGAAACTCTGCCGAAATTTTTCTGGAAATTATCTAAATTGGAAACAAAGCCTTGTCGGCTTCTGCTTTATACTAGAATGCGTTTGATACAATTTGAGATAGCATTTGGTAGATGCGTTCGGGTGCCCAGATCGGGCACTAGTCACGGCCTACGGGGTTGGGTCGTGACAAAAGTGGTATCAGAGCGGTTCGTCCTCGGAATGTCTACAGACCGTGTCTAGTAGAGTCTTGTTTATCGGTGTGTTGTGCACCACACCTATAAACGGGAGGCTACAGGGCATTTAGGATACTACCCTTCTTTCTGTCTTAGATCGTGCGATAGAGCTGTGTTATCAGGATGATTCCTCCCTAACGAATTGTTACATTTGCAGTTATGCCTCCAAAAAAGGCGACAGCGGCCCAAAAGGCCAAGGCAGCAGCTGTGGGAGAGACTAGTCGGGCCCAGAGGGTTACCAGGGCCCATGCTCATATTGCTACTGATATTTTGCCCCCGGCAGAGGGCTCTTCCACATCGCCACACGTAGAGGATATTGGAGCAGAAACAGCCGCAGGTCGAGGGGCGGCTCCACCGCCAGCTCCCGAGATTCCAGTACCTGAGCCTCCAGCTCCACGGCCAGGGACTGAGGATCAGACTATGAGAGAGGCAGTCCAGCTATTGTCTAGACTTGTGGCAGGACAGGTTCAGGGGCACGGACTGGGAGGTGACCGGGCTTACAGGCGTGACAGTTCGAGAGCCCGTGAGTTCTTGACTTGTGGCCCTCCAGAGTTCTTCGGGACAAAGCCCGAGGAGGATCCCGAGGAGTTCATCAGGAAGATGCGGCGCACCTTACAGTTTATTAATGCTTCCGCGACAGAGTCAGTCACATTGGCTTCTTACTAGTTGTATGATATAGCGGCAAATTGGTACGAGTCATGGGAGTTATCCAGAGGCGACGGCGCTCCCCCAGCAGTTTGGGATGATTTTTCTCAGGCTTTTCTTAGCCATTTTCTGTCTCCGGAGTTACGGCGGGCCAAGGCTGACAGATTCTTATTGCTAAGACAGAGGGGTCGCAGTGTTCGAGAGTACAGTATGGAGTTCGACTCATTGGCCCGATACGCACCTGCTGTGGTAGCTACTATGGCTGACAGGATGCACAGGTATATTATGGGGCTGGACCGTTATTTTGTCGACAGCTGTTTGGTATTGTCTGCTCAGCCCGGCATGGATATTGCCCGGATTCAGGCCCACGCCCAGGGCATGGAGGACCGGCATAGGGAGCGTCAGCCTGATAGGAGCCAGGATCGGAGACAGCCCAAGAGGGCCAGATCATCTGGGTATTCTGGAGATTCTCGGGGCAGGCAGCCTCAGCAGCCGCAGCAGCCTAGCAGACATCTCTCCCAGCCGGCACAGAGCGCACCTCCACAGCCTACAGGTCGCAGATTTGATAGCCCAAGTTATTCAGGAGCAGGTCAGAGCTCCAGGGCTTCAGGTTCGCGGACAGACAGGGGTTCTGGTCAGACGAGGCCACCTAGGCCTCAGTGTACTTACTGTGGCAGATATCATCCTGGGGAGTGCTACAGAGCCACCGGTGCATGTTTTTCTTGTGGCCGTCAGGGCCATTCTGTGAGAGATTGCCCGTATAAGGGTAGTTCGGGTGGTGCAGCGCAGCCTACCGGATCAGCCGCCGGGTCTTCATCTTCATCAGTGGCTATGCGCCCTACGGGGCCGGGTACTTCAGCACCAGTGGGTCGCGGCAGAGGCCGTGGTGGGGCTTCTAGTACTAGCGGTCCTTCGAACCGCATCTATGCTCTATCCAGCCGCCAGGATCAGGAGGCATCGCCTAATGTCGTTACAGGTACATTATTGGTTTTCTCTCGGTCTGTGTATGCATTGATTGATCCAGGTTCGACTTTGTCATATGTTTCGCCTATGGTTGCTTGTAAAATTGGTATAACATCTGAACCTATAGAGCCGTTTGAGGTAGCCACACCGATTGGGGACTTTATTGTAGCAAAACAAGTATATAAGAACTGTTCTGTAATTGTATGTGGCCGTGACACTAAGGCAGATCTGGTGGAGTTAGATATGGTCGAGTTCGATGTTATTATGGGAATGGACTGGCTAGTCTCCTGTTATGCTAATGTTGACTGCCAAAATAAGATAGTTCGTTTCCAGTTTCCTGGGGAGCCAGTTATAGAATGGGCCGGTAATACAGCATCGCCGAAAGGTAAGTTTATTTCATACCTTAAGGCAAAGAAAATGATCAGAAAGGGTTATTTTTATCATCTGGTTCGGGTACAAGACTTGACAGCAGAAACGCCGACTCTTCAGTCAGTTCCCGTGGTTAATGAATTTCCAGATGTGTTCCCAGAAGAGCTTTCAGGCCTTCCTCCAGAGCGGGAGATAGATTTTACTATTGATTTGCTTCCAGATACTCAGCCGATATCTATTCCCCCGTACAGAATGGCACCGGCAGAATTGAAAGAACTGAAAGAGCAGTTGAAGGATCTGTTAGAAAAAGGCTTCATTAGACCCAACACTTCACCTTGGGGAGCCCCGGTATTATTTGTGCATAAGAAAGATGGGTCGTTGCGTATGTGTATTGATTATCGACAGCTGAATAAGGTAACCATAAAGAATAAATACCCCCTCCCCAGAATTGACGATTTGTTTGATCAGTTGCAGGGCGCCAAGTATTTTTCGAAGATAGATCTTCGGTCTGGCTATCATCAGGTACGGGTACGGGAGGCCGATATTCCTAAGACAGCATTCCGGACCAGATATGGGCATTATGAATTCAGAGTTATGTCTTTTGGGCTGACTAATGCTCCTGCGGTATTCATGGATCTAATGAACCGGGTATTCAGGCCATTCTTGGATATGTTTGTAATTGTATTTATCGATGACATTCTGGTCTATTCTCGGTCCGAGGCAGAGCACGCAGATCATCTGAGAGCGGTATTAGGAGTACTTCGGCATCAGAAATTATATGCAAAATTTTCTAAATGTGAATTCTGGCTGGCTTCAGTGGCATTCCTGGGGCATATTATTGCAGCGGATGGTGTCTGGGTGGACACACAGAAGATTGAGGCTGTGAAGAATTGGCCCAGACCCACGACGCCCACAGAGGTACGTAGTTTCCTGGGGTTAGCAGGCTATTACAGAAGATTTGTGGAAAAGTTTGCTTCTATTTCAGCGCCTTTGACAAGGCTAACTCAGAAGGGAGCCAAGTTCCAGTGGACTGATGCTTGTGAACGAAGCTTCCAGTTGCTGAAAGAGAAGCTTACTACAGCCCCAGTTCTGACTCTTCCAGAGGGACCCGATGGATATGTTATTTATTGTGACGCTTCTGGCGTGGGATTGGGCTGTGTATTGATGCAGCACGGCAGAGTTATAGCTTATGCTTCTCGGCAATTGAAAAAGCATGAAAAGAATTACCCTACTCACGATCTGGAGCTTGCAGCAGTGATCCATGCCCTGAAGATATGGAGACATTATTTATATGGCGTTCATGTTGATATCTATACAGATCATAAGAGTCTCCAGTATATTTTCAGACAGAAAGAGCTTAATTTGCGGCAGCGGAGGTGGTTGGAGCTCCTGAAAGACTATGATGTGGATATTCTGTATCATCCGGGCAAGGCTAATGTTGTTGCAGATGCGCTTAACCGGAAATCTATGGGCAGCTTGGTCAATTTACAGCCAGACAGAAGAGAGATAGTACGTGACATTCATCAGTTGGCTAATCTTGGGGTTCGTCTGGCCGATTCTGGAGGTACACGGATTTCTGTCCGAGGGGTTTCTGAATCATCTATTAAGGAAGATATCAAACGGCATCAATATGAAGATCCTGTTTTGGCACAGTACAGAGACACAGCCTATGATAAGGAGAAGACTCCGTTCGAGTTCACTCCGGACGGGACTTTATTATTCAGGGGCAGGTTGTGTGTACCTGATATTGCAGGTCTTCGGCAGCAGGTTATGAGCGAGGCACATTATGCTCGCTATTCGGTCCATCCTGGGTCTACGAAGATGTACCATGATCTCCGATGCTTATACTGGTGGGATGGCATGAAATGGGATATCGCAGAATTCGTCGCCCAGTGTCCCAATTGTCAACAGGTCAAAATTGAACATCAGAAACCGGGTGGACTGTTGCAGGAAATGGAAATTCCGACGTGGAAGTGGGAGATCATTAATATGGACTTCATTACAGGGTTGCCCCGCACTCCACGGAAGTATGATTCCATCTGGGTTATTGTTGATAGGCTGACAAAATCAGCCCATTTTCTCCCCGTCAGAACTACTTATTCCGCCGAGGATTATGCCAGGCTTTATATTAAAGAAATAGTGAAGCTTCATGGAGTTCCTATATCTATTATCACTGACAGAGGTGCTCAGTTCACAGCGAACTTCTGGAGATCTTTTCAGGAAGGATTAGGGACTCAGCTGAGCCTGAGCACAGCTTTCCATCCTCAGAGTGACGGACAGGCCGAGCGCACTATCCAGACGCTTGAAAATATGTTGCGGGCCTGCGTTATTGATTTCAGAGGTAGCTGGGAGGATCACTTGCCATTGATTGAATTTTCTTATAATAACAGCTACCATTCCAGCATCCAGATGGCTCCGTACGAGGCTTTATATGGTAGAAAATGCAGGTCACCTATTGGCTGGTTTGATATTGGCGAGACAGAATTAATCGGCCCAGATATGATCCAGCAGGCAGTTGATAAGGTGAAACTTATCCGGGAGCGACTATTGGCAGCCCAGAGTCGACACAAATCATACGCTGATAAACGGCGTCGTACTTTGGAATTCCAGGTTGGTGATTGGGTATTTCTGAAGGTATCGCCTATGAAAGGCGTGATGCGGTTCGGCAGAAAGGGGAAACTTAGTCCGCGTTATATTGGTCCTTATTTGATTGTGCGAAAAATTGGGAATGTCGCCTATGAGTTAGATTTGCCATCTGATTTAGAAGCGGTACATCCGGTATTCCATGTCTCTATGCTCCGCAAATGCATTGGTGATCCCTCCAGAATATTTCCGGCAGATGATATTCAGGTGACGGAGCCTCTGTTAAGGTGCTGTGGCGGAACAATAATAGGGAGGAAATGGCCTGGGAGGCCGAAGAGGAAATGAAGAAGAAATATCCCCATCTGTTCCCTACGGCCACAGGTAATCCAGAAGCCTTACTTAATTCTGTTTCAATAATGAATGTGCGTCATATGTGCTGTCTATAAACAGAAACTTCCCCCAAAGTATTTACAAACCCTATAATATTAATTTAACATTCGAGGACGAATGTTCTAAAGGGGGGGAGGATGTTATATCCCGTGTTTTCGCACCTTTGGAAAAATTGGAAATAATGTTGATTTGTAAGAAATAAGGTTATAATTAATTTTATTTGACATAGGAGTTGTGTATGAAAGGATATTAATGTGGAAGTGTCGAACAAGGCTAAGGGTAATTTTGGAATTTTGGAAATTAGTTTCGGGAATTACAAAATACGATCCATAAGTTATTAGGCTCAAAAATCGAATTGAAAATGAGGCCCAAAGAGTTAAGGGTGGCCGGCCATGATGGCCTTGGCCCAAACCCAATTAGTGGTCATGTGCTTGGTCATGTGACCAAGCACTTCAATACTTATATAATTGAAGACTAATGATAAGGATCAACTAGAACAAACAAGAACAAAAAAAAATAGAAGAGGAGAGAAAGAAGAGGTCTCGGGTTTGTGGAGAAAAATTGGGTATCAAAAATCTTGTTCTAAAAATTCATTTCTTGTTAAATTCCTACTAAGTCAAGGTTCCTTTGTAACTTGGTATAGTTGGATTGGAGTGGGGAGCATTAGAATCACCAAAGTGATCATATTTCCAAGTGAAGAAGACTTGAGGAAAAGGTAAGAATTTTTACCTTTTTATTGTGTTATGAAGCTTTGTTTGTGTTGTAGTATGTAGAAATGTGTTGATTGTATGAAGAAATGGAAGTTTGTGATGTGGGTTTGGAATATGGAGTTTAGCCGTGTGCATATGTGCCTTGTATATCAATAATGTGTTGACTTTATGTTATATCCTAGTTGTGATTGTGGTGAAATGTATATCGGAAGTGAAAGTGAAATGAATTGAGTTGAAGTGGGTGAGTTGATACTTGGTCGTGTGGTATATGTTTGTATGGAATGGAATGGATTAAGTTTGTTTAGTATGTTAGTTGTGTTATTGAGATTCTTGTAATGTAAATGAAGTTAGAATGATATAAGTTTGAATCGAATTGGAATGCAAACACTTATGTTGTTTTAGTATGATTTTCTGACATTAAAGAAATGAAGTTGTTTGGTTGCTAATAGTGATGATCATTGATGAAGTTGGAAGCTAGAAACATATTATGAATATGTTTGTTAAAGATTAGAAGTTTCGGACGAGTTATGACTTTAGCGGAAAGTTTGTATATTATGTATATCGTATGAATATTTTGTGGAAACGCTATGAAATGCTTTTAAACTATGTTGTGGTAATCTAGATTGATAATGAATGTGAAATCGTTGAGCTTAGTTTGAAAGTTAAGGTTAAAGTGAAGGTTATGGCATTATGTCGGCAAGTAGAACTAGTTATGTCATATTGTGTTTTGTATTGATTGTGGTTGTTGTGGGTGTTGTTGTTGGGTTGTTGTTGATTGATTTGGCCGAGTTGAATTCTCGGGGGTGCTATATGTATAGGGGAAGTGCTGCCGAAATTTCGGTAGACAAATAAGAGTTGAATTGAATTTGTAGCATCTATAACTTACAATTGGTAAACGTGACCATTTGCAGATTTTCGACGAAACGGAGAGTGAGCTTGGATAGGCTTAAAAAGCTCAAAAGGTATGTAAAGCTACCCCGATCCTTCTTTTGGCATGCCTAAGTGTATTAGGATCGAATTCGGGCCTCGAAAGACTTTCTGCCCCTCGGAATCCGCAAGCGAAAATATCACTTTTTCTTTTGAGTAAGATTGAACTCTTTTGGTATGTTTTCTTGGAAATTATGCAAACCTTCTCTAAACTCCTTGGAAAGCTACAGAATGTCCGTAGAACCTTTATAGGTGATCCCATAAGCTTAAAGGGCGTAATTTGGACCCATCGCCTTGCTTGTCCCGAGGTGGGCCCACTACTCCCGGTTTTGCCCTTAATGTACTTAAGTCTTCTTTTCGAATAGTTCTTAACAGAAACGTTTTGACTACCATTCTAATTACCTAACAAACGTTGTTTTAAATATTCCATTAAGTCTGATAAATTGTTTTGATACTCGAAACTCATTTACTATGATTCCTTCCGACTTCATTGGATCAGTTTGTCTTTGATATGCCTCATCGAGTCTATGGAAACATTTATGATATTTTAATTGCATTAGTCTCTCACTACTCCATTCGTGGACGCCCCAATGTTTCCCACACTGAGCCCGGGCCAGGATATGTTGTCAAGCGTAATCCCCTACATTGTTCGCCGTGCCTCGATGTGAGGGGGTAGGTATACGCGTACATGGGTTTGTGGAGTATGCTGTGCCATGTACGTTTGTTCTGATATGATTTACTATGGCCATCTGATATGACATATTATGTTACGGGGTTATGCCCCTATTCTGATTCTTCTGTGTTGTGGCACCAGCGTCGGGAGGGTGGCCACGTTCTGTCTGCCGAGCCCCTTGGCAGGGGTCGGATTTGATATGACATATATTTCTGTACACACTCCGCATGTTTTGAAAATGTATATCTGATACTTTGTATTTTCTGTTTACTTTCTATACGTTCTATACCAGTTATGATTTTGTTTCTGCAACTCAGGCTTTACATATTCAGTACATATTTCGTACTGACCCCCTTTCCTCGGGGGCTGCGTTTTCATGCCGCGCAGGTACCGACGACAGGTTTGCTGATCCGTCCGCTTAGGATCTCATTTTTCTATTTTTGGAGCGCTCTTTTATTCAGAGCCATCTTTTGGTATAGTCTGTCACTTCTATAGATGTATATTCTCGTTCACGGGTACGGCGGGGACCTGTCCCGTCATATGATTCTGTCGGTCTGTTTAGAGGTCTGTGGACATGTTTGGGGGTTGGGGTCTTCCTGTACAGATATGTGTATGTGTTGTGTTTGGGCGATCCCATTCGCCGCGGCGGCCGGTCCGCATATATTTAGATGTTACTCTGTTGGCCATGTGTGGCCTTTGTTGGTATTTTCTATGTGCAGGGTATATGGGATAGTCCGTAAAACAAAGGAAACTCTGCCGAAATTTTTCTGGAAATTATCTAAATTGGAAATAAAGCCTTGTCGGCTTCTGCTTTATACTAGAATGCATTTGATACAATTTGAGATAGCATTTGGTAGATGCGTTCGGGTGCCCAGATCGGGCACTAGTCACGGCCTACGGGGTTGGGTCGTGACAATACCGACAAATACGGGTAAAAACATTGATATCTACCTCGGAGCGAACTCTGCCTCAACATTCGAGGACGAATGTTTTTAAAGGGGGGGAGGATGTTACACCCCGCGTTTTCAGAGCAGGAGTATGACATTTACCTCACCGTAGTAAGGGAGTGTCAGAGACGTCCCATAATGTTTTGAAAAGCACAAGCCATGGAAAGTACGTAACAACGAAGAAAAAGGGTGAATTATGATATCGTAAGTCGTAATCGGGAAAGAGTATTTTGAAACGCGATAACATAGCCATTATTAGTATAATAAGTGATAAACACAATGTATGGAGAGTTTCGGAATATTTCGAGATCGAGCGAATTGAAGAAAATAAGTTCGATGAAAATTTGAGAAATGCTGGAAAGATTTTTAGTCAAATTTGGAGGGGTATATCTCCATGTATATTTGGAGTTTTAAGGCGTTTCAAAAGCCTAAAATGAAGTTTGTCAAGTCTAGTTTGTAATGCAACAAACCGCTCGTCGATAGGGCGTCGGAATAGAGAATTATAGACGTTACAAACTGAACTGTAGCGCAGAAACAAAGCTGCTACAGCACTGCTACAGTACCGCTACAGTACTGAAGCAGTACTGTAGCTACAGTACGTCGGCCCACCCTCTATAAAAGGGCTAAAACCCCCCATTTTCATCACAAAAAAATGCTACAAAGTTCCAGAAAATTCAGCCATTAAAAGGCTCTTAATCTCACATAAAAGTGAAGATTTTGGGCGAAATTTCAAGCTACGAAGTACTAATCGAAGTCCGGGCAACGCATAGTCACAAATATGATTTCATTTTGGAGTTGGAGTGGCTTGGAAACAAGTAAATGTTGAACATTTGGCTACCTTCATGAAAAACAAGGTATTAATTGTTGAATCTCTTTCTCTATCAATATGAATTAAGAAATAATGGCAAGAACAAGGTGATAGTTTGTTGTATTGATGTTGTTAATTTGTGGGTTGAGAAATTTGGAAAATAGTGTGTGGGTTGTTTTATGGCATATGTTGGTGTTGGAAATGATATTACGACTATTGGTATTGTTGAAGAATAATGAGCAAGTTATATTTAGTGTTTTAGTTGTTGTGTTGTAGATTGCATATAGCAAGTAAAGACTTGATAAGTGTGGTAAAGTATTGGTAATTGGAAGATTATGTATATTGAAGAATAATGTTCTTGCATGGATAGTATGTAATGATATTGGTATGATGTCGTTGGAATATATACTATAAGGTTGTTATCGTGTTCATTGGAGTCGGAAGGTTTTCAAGAAGGTAATAAATTGAAATCATGCATCTTGGATGAAATATGTGAATTGCTAGTGCGATTGTTGATTATGTTAATAGTTTGGCCGGGTTTGAATTCCCGGATTGTGTTGGTTGAGAATTTGGCTATGTTGAATGTTGAGGATGGTATATTTACAGAGGAAATGCTGCCGAAATTTCGGTAACCAAGTGTTTCCTTAAGATTTCAACTCTAAGTATACTAATGAGAGTTTTGGTAAAAATGACCAATTTGCAGATTTTGACGAAATTGTGACGTGAATTTGGATAGCAAAAGGAGCGGAAAGAGGTATGTAAGGCTTCACCCTTCTTTCTATGGCATGTCTTAGGTGTAATAAGTCGGGTACGAGCCTCGGGGACAACTCTGTTCCCCGGAATCCGCACCTAAAGTTTTCTCCTTTTTGTTCAATAGAATTGAATTAGAAAGTGTGCCAATTGTGGGAAAAACCTCCTAAACCCTTAGCACTTGTATAAATGGGACCCGATTACCCTAAGATCCTCACAAGTAACGCTATGACACGTAATATATGTAAATCGTATACACTACCTCATCCGGCCCGAGGTGGGCCCGTTACTCTCGGATTTTCCTTATAGTCTTGCTTGACTTACTTGAAGTGAATCTAAAGGGAAACTTTAATCCCGATTTCGTTACCAAATGATAAGTACTATGACTCCTCTAACGAGGATACTTCCATGACGATAATGATAACAATGATGTTAGATAAGAGGATATGCCTATGATACGTACTACAAGAACGACTCTATGACCAAGATGACTAAGCTAAGTATCTTATGTAAACAGGAAAATGATAAACTAATTTTCGAATCCTATTTATATTCCCTAGCTATGACTTCACTTTCTAAAGACTTCCAAGCCTATGAACTGTCATCTATGACGCCCACGATTTCATTCTACGTTTACTTTAATACTATTCTCCGTTGACCATCTCACCTTAAAATATTCGTCCCTTCGAGGTGAGACAAGAGCGATCATGAGTATTCCATAATGTACTCGGAGGTCACCGACCTTACGTCACTCCGATGGCTACATGATTTTCCCTTGGGCTCCCTTGTGTGCTTATATGATGTATATTTATATAAAACATGTATATTTATATAAGATATGTATATATATATAAAACATGTATATGTATATAAGATATATATAAGTATATAAAATATGTATATGTATATAAGATAAGTAAATGTATATAAGACATGTATATGTATACAAGCTATGTATATGAATACAAAAATATGTGTACGTATATAAGATGTGTATATGCATACAAAGTAAATATATGCAAGCTATGTATATGAACCTGGGCTGGGGGGAAGGGATACATGGGGGGAAATGGGAAGGGAAACATGTTTCATTGCTACCTGATCAGCTGGCGTATCATCCCGGACGCGGGATATATGGGTGAGCCGGTGTATATCGGCGCTATGTGGGTGAGCCGACATTGCTCGGCGCTATGATATGACCTACCATGTCATGACCAGACATGCTATGATAAGATATGCTATGGTAAGCTATACTATGACATGATATGCTATGATCTACCACGACAGGACATGATATGACAAGCTATGCTATGCTATGATACGCTATGACATGCTATGCTAAGGTGAGACATGCTATGACACGCTATGCTATGACACGACACGCTATAACATTCTATGCTATGATATGATGAACTATGATATGATATACTATAGCCTGACATACTATGACACGATATACTATAACGCGATATGCTACGACAAGACAAGATAAGATATGATACGATATGATGCGATATGATAATACATGACATGGTATAAGTTCTATTTTCTATGTCCTATGACTCCATGACATTATTAATTATACACTATGTTATTGCTTGTGTTATCTTCCATGTCTTACATACTCGGTACACTATTCGTACTGACGTCCCTTCTTGTGGACGCTGCGTTTCATGCCGCGCAGGTCAATAGACAGGTGGACTTGATCCTTAAGAGCTCTACCAGCGGTACTCTACAGCGCTCCAGTTGTTCCGGAGCCTCACTTCAGTGGTACTATTTTGTGTATGTATTCTCGGGCACGACAGTACTCTGCCCTTTCTATGTATAAGCCTACTATGTCTAGAGGCTCGTAGATAGATATGTACAGTCAGTCAGGTACAGTTAGATATATGGTGTTTTAGCATGTTAATGTTCAGCAACAAAAAAATGTATAGTACAGTTCCTACGGCCCGCTGAGAAGTAAGGGTACAATGATAGATACGGGGTGCTCGGTACAAGTATCGGGTACTCGTCACGGCCCCTAGTCGGGTCGTGACATAAAGGAAGATGCATCTCCTACGAATATCCTATACTAAGTTAGAACGAGTAGAGTATATGAAGTAATAAGTTGAACAGAAAAGATGATCATGAGTTATGAGTTTACCGTACGACGATAAAACGATAGAATAAAGCTATCACCAACAACAAACGCAATATGATTATGATTGGCTTTGAGACCAATGTTGAGTGCAAAACAAGAGTAAAAGAGGATGAGGCATAAGGGGTATTAGTTACGCATGAGACTTAGACCCTCGAGAGTAAAAGATGACGTTACAAGTGAACTTTGAGCACCGAAGAAGAGGGAAAGTGACATTATATGGATGGTATGGATAACCAGACCTACTACTATTGTGAGCATCCCTATGGGGAAAAAGATTGTTGATTAAATCGGATTTAGACATTGACTTATAACTACTAAATGAGCTAAGTAAAATACATTCTTGTTCGGATTGCTATGCCAATTGTATCACTCGATTACAAAACTGCAAGATGAGTATGTTAAGACCTCCCACATGAATTATCGTAGTTATAAATTATGGGAAACAACATAAATGAGATATAGTATAGTAAGGGATATATGAATTAAAAATTTGAAGGTGAGGTAACGGATTTGAGAATGGTACAAGTAAAACCCTTAAAGGGAGGAAGCGAGTAAAGAAAATATAAGTGTAGAGATTGGAATGATGGACCCTAAGAGGTGACAAATATAGACTCTAAAACAAAGAGTGAGAGTTGTGCAGAAATAAGTCTAATGACGGGTAAATAAACAAATACGAATTGAGCAGGCATTTGAGGTTGTACTGGAAATCATCCGCGAAGACCTTGAACCACGTGACATTGAGAGCAAATAACTCAATGGGTATTGTAAAGGATGGCGATGTGATACTGGAATGGAGACAAAGGCACTAATGGTGGAGTCGTTGTTAATGATATTGCTGTTTATAAGTGACAATGAAGAAAGAGACCTAAAGTTTTCTATAGTAGAATATAAGAAACGACAATCAAGGAAAAAAATAAAAGAAGGAAGAGAGCATGATGAGATAAGTTACTACAGATGGACAAAAGAGTTTTGGTATGAATGATCACCGGGCCTAGTCATGGTCGGGTACGCGTGTCACGACCCAGCTAGGGGCCGCGACGGGTACCCGTGGCTGACCACCGAGCACCCCTTATTTCCTCACTTGTCATAGTCATTTACGCTTCTTTATCATTCATAATTGTATGAAAATCATTTTCCGGTGGAAAACACAATCAGTCTATATATATATATATACAAATGCCTCATTAGGCCATCAAAATAATATATATAATATATACATGCATGTTGTAATAAACTTGTGAGACCATCTAACCCACACTATGTATCTACGAGCCTCTACTGACATACTATACATGCAGACGGAACAAGACTCCGTCATGCCCAAAATATACATATGTACCAAAAGGATAATCATAAGCACCTCCGGACAATGGAGTGCTTTCAATCAGCTGACAGCTCCTAAGAATACAGGTTGAGCTCGCCTCCCTGTCTACCTGTGGGCATGAACACAGCGTCCAAAGAAAATGGACAACAGTACGAATGTTGTACTGAGTATGAGAGGCATGAACAATAACAACACATCAAGAAAGTAAAGGAGGCATCAAGTATGGAGCAACTGTACCTGACTGGGAATCATATGAAAAGTAATGCATGCTGACTTACTTTTATGCTTATCATCATCTCATGTATGCATACCATAAGTATATATATATATATATATATATATATATATATATATATATATATATAAACTGCCCCGACCATATAGGTGCGGTGTGATATTCAGTAACATTAGCCCGCGTCCGGGCCTCCCGCGTCCGGGGTACCATCTCATGCCGCCCACTAGTGGTGTCTGCCCATGCCAACTGGCCATGGTGTATCGTATAGCTGCCCGCTTTCGCGGTGACTACCCGGCCAACTAGGCCCGGTGTGATGCAATCATGCCATGCTCATCATAAAATATTTATAATAACATGCTTATCAAAATATACTTGTCATCGTACATGCATAAAGACTCTAGGACAACTGCATTCTATTGAGGTGACGTAAGGTCGTGAACCCTCGATTCCATTATGAACATATATGAACATTCTGCCTCACCTTGAAAGGATTAGTATTTAAGGTGAGTGTGTACAAGGAACAACATCATTTACTTTATAAGAACGTCATATCATATCTCTTAACTCATATAGCTATTCATGATCTTAGGCTTTTGGCTTTCCGGGATATAGGAGAATCATGGAAAGGGAGAAAGATCATATTATGGGATTCATGCCATAGAAAGAAAAGGACTAGCCACACATACCTTTGTCGTTTAGCTAAGCTATCGTTCACTTGCTCTCCTTTAATGTCACGTCGCTACCTTCACGAAAGAATTCGTATTGACGTTAGTTAATCGACTACGGGAATGCGTCACTATTTCTAGAGAAAATTGGGCAGCACTTCCTTTATTTATACTACTTTTCTCATAGTCTATATCAACTCCCAAGCGTTTACAACAACACTCACAATATCATATCAACATTCATCACTTATCTATATTTAGCAAAATCCACCATTTTTATCCAATTTCTCCACATTTAATGGTTTTAGCTCATCATCATAATTTTGCTTACTTCACACCTATTCCACGGTCTATACGCCATTTATAACGTATTCATCATCACAACATATCAACGTTCGTGATTCCATTCAACTATCATTCAATTGTGACACTATTCACTTAGGAATGGCCCATTTTCTATGTTCTTCTACATTTCAAGCATCTTAGCTTTCCAATACCTTAAATAACATGATAAAGTCATGAAACATACCTTAGATGATGGTGGAACAAGCCTAGAGTTGAATCACTTCTTTAGCACCAAAACCCTTCTTCACCTCTTATAGAATTTCTTGAAGGAGATGACTTCCAATTAGGCTTCATACACTTTGGTTCATATGTCACGACCCAACCCCGTAGGCCGTGACTAGTGCCCGAGATGGACACTCGTACATACTTACTAGCCAATTCTACTTGCGTTTAACATATTAAGGACTTCGTGCATACTAGGCAACATATCACTTATATCGTTACTTATAATATAACACACAAACCGATTAGGTTATCGTAGTGTAGGGAAATGCCAAACATAAACCATATTAACATGACTGGACAATAACGACCCATGACCCACATACATGTCTACAGGCCTCTAAAAGTAATAACAGAATCATATGACGGGACAGGGCCCCGTCGTACCCCTAATCAGTCACATACACATAAATATGTACAACAGAAAGATCTGTACCAAAAGTATAGGCTCCGGAACAAGGGAGCACTTCAACACAGCAGAATGGATATCCTAAGCTGGCGGATCACTCACATGCGCGTCTGTACCTGCGGGCATGAAACGCAGCCCCCGAAGAAATGGGGGTCAGTACGAAATATTACTGAGTATGTAAGGCATGAAGTGCAATTGAAAAGATCATAACTGAAATAGAGATTCCAGGAGACAAGTATGATAATAAAGAAACCGATGTATCTGTGCAGTACGAAACAGAATCAGGCATACCAATACCCCATACCGTACCCGGCCCATTATGGGACTCGGTGAATAAAGTCATGTCATCATGTCAGCATGCTATCATATCATCGTGCATATACATATACATACCGTACCCGACCCTCTAGTGAGGGACTCGGTGAATAAAGTCATCACATGCCCTCCTGGCCGCCATAACATATCATCATCTCATCATGTCATCATATACATATACCGTACCCGGCCCTCTAGTGAGGAACTCGGTGAACAATGCAGTGGAATACGCACGATAACATACCCGGCCCGAGACTCGGTGAAAAACATATTGAGGCATGCACGAGCAGAGTAGTGAGAAACCATATGCATATAAATCAGTTTTTAAGACTCGTTAGGTAAGTACGCTAATCGACACTTGAGGATCATAAACACGTTTCGAGTCAATCCGGTTTAGTATGAGAAAGTTATGGATACTTTTACCACAGAACCTCTACGAACGTTTCCAAAGCAATCCAAGACTGTATACAAAAGTTACAGACATTAATACTTAAAGAATGCTTTTGGAGATAGAAACTCTTTATGCTTTATTCGATATTTAATCATACAACAAACTCGACTATGCTAAGTATGCTCATCTCAAGAAGTGAATAAGAATCATAAACAAGCTCGGAAACATATCAAATAGAACTTCGGAAATCATAGATACGTATCAAAACCATATGAAGTAGCTTATGGAAATCAAGAATATTAGCCATCCTAGTGGCTCTAAGAATAGGAGTTTCTTTGGAATCAAATATATATGTATACGTTGTCCGTTTGTTTCTCCAAGATCATGCCAAAAGAAAGAAAGGGTAAGCCTTACATACCTTGCCCGCTTCCTACGCTAGTCCAACTTAAGTCTTGGCTTTTGCAAGATCTACAATAACGTCATTAGATACTAAACGTTAGCTACAAGTACTTAGGAATTCAATCCTCAGCTAGAACTTGTCTACAGGAATTTGGGCAGCATTTCCCCTATAAATTCAACAACCCCGAGAATTCAACTCAGCCAAATCATCAACAACAATACCAACAACCATATTAACAACATCAACAATTAATTCAAAACACTTTCTAACATTAGCAACTCCCTTTTTCATAATTCGACGACATTCCATTTACATTCACCTCGACTACATACAATCAAGCTAACACCAACGCTCGCACACTCAAATACTAATTCGAAGCCATTCAAACAATATTCAAGAACACTTCAAACAATCCACATAATATTCAAGATAATCTAACCAATACTCCACTCCACCCGAAACCTTCCAAATTAAACAAGAACAATAACAACACATTTCCTTCTTTCAAATTCATGAACTACACCAACAATTCACACACTAACAACATTATTTTCCACAAATACAAGAAACTACGTTCAAATCACATTGGCTTCTAAAATAGCCCACAACAATTTCAACTTCAACTTGAATCATTAAACTCTCATTTTCATCATAGAATCCATGACGACAACAACCAAAATACTAAGTAAAAATTAGTTCATCATTCCTACACAACACAACCACCCACACGGCTACAACCAAACACACCACATTTCATGGTTTCCATCCATTTCCACACACAACAACATGTACAAAACATTTATAACATATGAAAAAAAAGATTAAATCTTACCTCTTCCACTTAAATCCACAACTTGGCTAGGGTTGTAATTGACACAAATAAGTGTTTTGCTTGCTCCAAAAACTACTCCACGTTAAAGAGGACCTTCCAATTGGTTGATTTTCTAGAAGAAAATGTTTTTTTTTTTGATCAATTTTCCATGGTATTCTTCGGCTAGCTATGGCCGAATGGCTTCTCCCCCTTTTTTTTTTCTCCAAGTTTCTTGAACTTTCTTAAGTGTAGAAGATGAATAATGATAAATTGGTCATCTTTTACTACTTATATTAAGCTTCCATGTGGGCCAAGGCCCACACCACATAAACGGCCCACTTGGCCCATTTTTTTTTCAAGAATTATAACTTTCCATAACTCACTTTCAACCCCAAATTCTTCTTAATATTTCCATGAGCCACCTTGTGAATTTCCCTTTTTACCTCTAGCCTTTCTTAATATTTCCACATCAATAATTTTCATAAACAACTTGTGTGTTAAACAAGATAAAAAATATAGCCTTGCCCTTAACTTCTCGCAATTATCTAGAAATATCCGAATGTACAAAATACGGGATATAACATCATAGATTTGGTGTTGATGATCATTGATTTCCTTGGTATTCTTGTGGTTGAAGTGTTTGGAGTGTTCTAGAGATTTCTAGGGAGGAATTTCTTGAAGATGAAATGAGAAAATGAACTTGGGTCCCTCCTTTTTAATAGCTAAAATCTGATTTTTATGAACAGTGGTCGAAATGCAGAGTGGTCGTAAACCCCACTTTACGGGCCGTATATTGGTTTACGGTCCGTCCTTCGCGACCGTATTTAAGCATATCAGAAACAGAAAGGTTGGTTGAAGATCATGGCAGTTTAGGACTCAGTTTACGGGCCGTATTTCAATATACGGTCCATATTCCAAGTCGTTTTTAACCATTTGAAGCATTTGACAAAAAGTTGAAATTTTTGAAATGTTGAAGGACGATGGCACTTTACGGTCTGTAAATCACTTTACGGGGGCCGTATTCCATTTTACGACCACTGGCTGAAATGAAATTCTACAACTTTCTTAATTCCAAAGTTCATAAATAGTCATTCCCTACTTAATAAAACATCGCACACTCATGCCCTTCGTTGGTCTATTCATTGTTGGCTCACGAAAAATTTCCGAGGTGTAACACTCTTCCCCTCTTTTTGGAACATTCGTCCTCGAATGTTAAACACTCGGGATCCTAGGAAAATTCTGCCAGAGTTTCCTTGTAATTTGACATTACCAACCTGTCACAACAACCCATAATATCATCGCCTCACAGGGATACATCACAATATCAACATATCCGTGGCCACACACGACCAAAAGCATAAAAATGAAGCGTACATACCTCATATCGTCGGCGTTTCGTCTTGGATCTCTCCCGGGGGTTGGAATAAGTGTGGGTACTTGGACTTCGTGCTCTCTTCTACTTCTCAAGTCATTTCTTCCCGATTGCTACTCGGCCATAAGACTTTAACCGAAGCTACCTCTTTATTTCGAAGTCTCCGCACCTGTCTATCTAAAATAGCAATAGGTACTTCTTCATAGGTCAGCTTCTCTGTCACCTGCACATCATCAACCGGAACTATTCTTGTTGGGTCTCCAATACATTTGCGGAGCATCAAAACGTGGAAAACTGGGTGGACTGATTCAAGCTCCGAAGGCAAATCCAATTCATAGGCTACCTGACCCACCTTGCGGATGATTTTGTAGGGTCCAATGTATCTGGGACTTAGCTTCCCTTTCTTACCAAATCTCATCACCCCTTTCATTGGCGACACTTTCAGGAACACCCAATCACCGGCTTGAAATTCCAAGTCTCGTTGGCGATTGTTCACATAGGACTTTTGGCGACTTTGAGCTGTCAACAACCGATCTTGGATCACCTTGACTTTTTCTATTGCTTGTTGGATCAATTCAGGGCCCACTAGTTGTGCTTCTCCTATTTCGCACCATCCGATTGGAGATCTACATTTCCTTCCATATAAAGCTTCATATGGAGCCATTTGTATACTGGAATGATAGCTGTTGTTATATGCAAATTCAATTAGCGAAAAATGATCGTCCCAACTTCCACCAAAATCCAGCACACATGCTCGTAACATATCCTCCAAGGTCTAAATAGTACGCTAGGCTTGTCCGTCAGTCTGTGGATGAAATACCGTGCTGAGCTTAACTTGAGTACCCAAACCTTCTTGGAAGGACTTCCAAAATTTGGCTGTAAACTGTGCCCCTCTGTCTGTAATAATGGCTAAAGGAATTCCATGAAGTCGCACAATTTCGTTTAGCTACAACCTGGCATAGTCTTCTGCCGAATACATGGTTCTGACTGGGAGGAAATGAGCTCCTTTTGTGAGTCTGTCCACGATCACCCATATTGAATCATACCTGCCACGGGAACGGGGTAATCCCGCGATGAAATCCATGTTAATTACTTCCCATTTCCACGTAGGAATTTCCATTGCTTGCAACAATCCCCCTGGCTTCTGATGTTCGGCTTTTACCTGTTGGCAATTCGGACATTGTGCTACAAAATCTGCTATGTCCCTCTTCATGCCATCCCACCAGTATATCAATTTGAGGTCATGATACATTTTAGTTGCACCGGGATGAATAGAATACCGAGAATAGTGTGCTTCCTCTAAAATCCGTTGGCGCAATTCTGCCACATCCGGTACACATAGCCTGCCTCGATATCTAAGGATCCCATCTATGGAAACTTCAAATGGAGACTTTTCCTTTTCACGAGATAGGTCTCGGTATCGGCTTAATTGAGGATCTTCATATTGTCGTTCCTTCACTTCTATATTCACGGATGAAACTGTGGGGTCATTAATGCTGATGCCTGTACTACCCGAATCAATTGCACGTATTCCAAGACTTGTTAATCGATGAAGCTCACGAACCATCTCCTTCTTTTCTGAAGGAACTTCACATAAGCTACCCATTGATCGACGGCTAAGCGCATCGGCTACTACGTTAGATTTTCCGGGGTGGTACAAAATGTCCACATCATAGTCTTTCAACAATTCTAACCACCGCCTCTGCCGCAGGTTCAACTCCTTCTATTTGAAGATATGTTGGAGACTCTTCTGATCTGTATAGATATCGACGTGCACACCATACAAATAATGCCTCCATATCTTTAAGGCATGAATAACCGCAGCCAATTCGAGATCATGAGTTGGATAATTCTTCTCATATTTCCGTAACTGTCTCGAAGCGTATGCAATTACCTTCCCATGCTGCATCAATACACATCCTAGTCCCACACCAGAAGCATCACAATACACAACATAGCCATCTGGCCCTTCTGGAAGTGTTAGTACTGGAGCTGAGGTCAACCTGTCTTTCAACTCTTGGAAACTACGCTTGCATGCATCGTTCCACTGAAATTTCGCCGACTTCTGGGATAGCTTCGTCAATGGAGCTGAAATAGATGAAAAGCCCTCTACAAACCTTCTATAATAACTTGCCAAACCCAGAAAACTACGAACTTCCGTAGGCGTTGTAGGCCTTGGCCAAGTCTTCACAGCTTCTATTTTCTGAGTGTCAACTCGGATGCCATTATCTGAAATAACATGACCTAGGAATGCCACAGAATTTAGCCAAAACTCGCACTTTGAGAATTTTGCATATAATTCCCGAGCTCGAAGAATGCCAAGAACAATTATTAGATGATCTGCATGTTCTGTTTCTGTGCGAGAATACAGTAGAATATCATCAATAAATACTATCACGAAGAGATCCAAAAATGGCATGAACACATTATTCATTAGATTCATGAACACTGCCGGGGCATTTGTCAACCCAAACGACATCACTCGGAACTCATGGTGGCCATACCTCTTTCTAAAGGCTATTTTGGGAATATCTTCTTCTCTAATTCTCACTTGATGATAACCGGATCTCAGATCTATCTTGGAGAACCACTTAGCACCCTGTAATTGGTCAAACATATCGTCAATTCTGGGGATAGGGTACTTGTTCTTTATTGTTACCTTGTTCAGCTGTCTATAATCGATGCACATCCGTAGAGATCCGTCCTTCTTTCTCACGAACAAAACTGGTGCTCCCCACGGCGATGAACTGGGCCTTATAAACCCCTTTTCGAGCAAGTCCTTCAACTGTGCCTTCAGCTCTTTCAATTCTGCCGGAGCCATTCGATAAGGAGGAATAGAAATAGGCTCAGTGTCCGGCAATACATCAATAGTGAAGTCAATTTCCCTCTCAGGAGGAAGACCTGGTAGTTCGTCTGGAAATACATCTGGGAATTCATTCACTACCGGAACAAATTGGAAAGCTGGCGACTTTGCCTCGGTGTCATGAACCCGAACTAGATGATAAATATAGCCTTTAGCTATCATCTTTCTTGACTTAATGTAGGAAATAAACCTACCCTTTGGGGATGCCGTATTACCCTTCCATTCAAGTACAGGCTCTCCCAGAAATTGAAATCGAACCATTTTCGTTCGGCACTCGACATTAGCATAACATGAGACCAACCAATCCATACCCATAATTACATCGAAATCTATCATTTCAAGCTCAATCAAATCGGCTTTAGTCTGGCGATCACATATCACAATGACACAATTTTTGTATACTTTCCTCGCTATTACCGGATCACCAACCGGAGTGAATACCTCAAAAGGTTTAATGGGCTCAGATTTCACCCCAATACAATCCGCGACATATGGAGTAACGTAAGAGAAAGTAGAACCCGAATCAATCAAAGCATATACATCACGGGAAAATATAGTCAATGTACCTGTGACAACGTCTAGGGAAGACTCAAGATCCTGTCGCCCAGCTAAAGCATATACGCGGGGCTGAACGGCACCTGAGGTAGATGCTCCCCCTCTACCTCTGCCTCTACCTGCTGTAGTCTGAGGAGTCGGTGCTATCGGGCGTACTAAAGAAGACCTAGCTGCTGATCCTGTAGGCTGAGTCCCAACTCTACCCCTTGCTGAAGGGCAATCTCTCATCATATGACCAACCTGCCCTCAGGCGTAGCAAGCATCCGAACCCTGACGGCATTGTCCAGAATGCAGTCTACCGCACTGGCTGCACCGCGCTACTGAGGATCTCGTTTGACTAGAATCTCCCCTAAACTGAGAATCTGAGGCCCTCGAACTCTGGCCCTGTCCTGTCTTAAAAGAACGATCAAACCTCCTATCTGAGAATCTGGGAGGCGCACTAGTCGCTGACTGACCTGAGTGCCTAGAATGCATCTGTCTCGGTCCCCCTCTATATTCACTGCTCGGCCCCATAGATCTAGCTCTCTTACCTTGCCTTCTGTCATTATCACGATCACTTCTCTGCAGCTGTTGTCGTTCCTCAAGATTCTGAGCATGTGCCTGTATTCGGGAAATATCCATCCCGTCTTGCAAAGAGGCCGTCAGACAATCTCTAAAAAATGTGGCCCCAAACCACTCACAAATCTGTGTACACAATCGCCCATATCGGCTACCATAGTCGGGGCATACCTGGCCAGAGAATTAAACTACATACTATACTCCCGAGCACTCATGCTTCCTTGCTTCAGATTCAAAAACCTGTCCGCCCTAGTTCGACGGACCTCGGGCGGTAAATAATGGCGAATGAAAGCATCAACAAACTCTTGCCAAACAGGAGGAGGTGCATTTTCTGATCTCGACGCTATCCAGTTGTTATACCACAATACAGCCACATCGCAGAGTCTATAAGAGGCCAACTCTACCGATTCGGTCTCAGAAGCATGCATGAGTTTCAGCGTCCTCAACATCTTTCTGGGTCCTCACCCGGCTTCGACCTGAAAATTTTTGGAGGATTTAAAGTCAGGAAATCACGGGCTCTCGTACTGGCGGAACGATCACTCGGGCCCGCATTCTGCCGCTGTGCCTGGGCGGCAACCAATTACGTCAATAGATGAATAGCTTCGGTCACTTATTGACCCGAAGCAACTGGTGGACGAATTAGGACTGAGGCTCCTCCTTGCTCTTCTACATCGGTCGGGGCCTCATTTTGTGATTCGCCCTCCTCTACATTCGCCGAAGGCTCTCTTTCTGCCCGCCTCTTCGTCGTAGCTTTGCCCTTCTGGGCAGCTGTAGCTTTTTCCTTTGGCGGCATTTTTCTGAAATCATAACACACTTTTAGGAGGAATATAATCTTAGGCATGGCTCTATCGCACGATCTCATAAGAAGAAAGACGGTCGTTTTCCTAAATGCCTTGTAGCCTCTTGTTTATTAGCGTGGCGCGCAACACACCATAAACAAGACTCTACTAGACACGGCTCGTAGACACTTCCTAGGACGAACTACTCTGATACCACTTCTGTCACGACCCAGCTAGGGGCCACGACGGGTACCCGAGGCTGACCATCGGGCACCCCTTATTTCCTAACTTGTCATAGTCATTTACGCTTCTTTATCATTCATAATTTTATGAAAATCATTTTCCGGTGAAAAACACAATCAGTCTATATATATATACAAATGCCTCATTAGGCCATCAAAATAATATATATAATACATACATGCATGCTGTAATAAACTTGTGAGACCATCTAACCCACACTATGCATCTACGAGCCTCTACTGACATACTATACATGCAGACGGAACAAGACTCCATCATGCCCAAAATATACATATGTACCAAAAGGATAATCATAAGCACCTCTGGACAATGGAGTGCTTTCAATCAGCTGACAGCTCCTAAGAATTCGGGTCGAGCTCGCCTCCCTGTCTACCTGTAGGCATGAACACAGCATCCAATGTTGTACTGAGTATGAGAGGCATGAACAATAACAACGCATCAAGAAAGTAAAGGAGGCATCAAGTATGGAGCAACTGTACCTGACTGGGAATCATATGAAAAGTAATGCATGCTGACTTACTTTTATGCTTATCATCATCTCATGTATGCATACCATAAGTATATATATATAAACTTCCTGACCATATAGGTGCGGTGTGATAATCAGTAACATTAGCCCGCGTCCGGGGTACCATCTCATGCCGCCCACTAGTGGTGTCTGCCCATGCCAACTGGCCATGGTGTATCGTATAGCTGCCCGCTTTCGCGGTGACTGCCCGGCCAACTAGGCCTGGTGTGATGCAATCATGACATGCTCATCATAAAATATTTATAATAACATGCTTATCAAAATATACTTGTCATCGTACATGCATAAAGACTCTAGGACAACTGCATTCTATCGAGGTGACGTAAGGTCGTGAACCCTCGATTCCATTATGAACATATATGAACATTCTGCCTCACCTTGAAAGGATTAGTATTTAAGGTGAGTGTGGACAAGGAACAACATCATTTACTTTATAAGAACGTCATATCATATCTCTTAACTCATATAGCTATTCATGATCTTAGGCTTTTGGCTTTCCGGGATATAGGAGAATCATGGAAAGGGAGAAAGATCATATTATGGGATTCATGCCATAGAAAGAAAAGGACTAGCCTCACATACCTTTGTCGTTTAGCTAAGCTATCGTTCACTTGCTCTCCTTTAATGTCACGTCGCTACCTTTACGAAAGAATTCGTATTGACGTTAGTTAATCGACTACGGGAATGCGTCACTATTTCTAGAGAAAATTGGGCAGCACTTCCTTTATTTATACTACTTTTCTCATAGTCTATATCAACTCCCAAGCGTTTACAACAACACTCACAATATCATATCAACATTCATCACTTATCTATATTTAGCAAAATCCACCATTTTTATCCAATTTCTCCATATTTAATGGTTTTAGCTCATCATCATAATTTTGCTTACTTCACACCTATTCTATGGTATATACGCCATTTATAACGTATTCATCATCACAACATATCAACGTTCGTGATTCCATTCAACTATCATTCAATTGTGACACTATTCACTTAGGAATGGCCCATTTTCTATGTTCTTCTACATTTCAAGCATCTTAGCTTTTCAATACCTTAAATAACATGATAAAGTCATGAAACATACCTTAGATGATGGTGGAACAAGCCTAGAGTTGAATCACTTCTTTAGCACCAAAACCCTTCTTCACCTCTTTTGGAATTTCTTGAAGGAGATGACTTCCAATTAGGTTTCATACACTTTGTTTCATAGATTTGGTGTTGATGATCATTGATTTTCTTGGTATTCCTGTGGTTGAAGTGTTTGGAGTGTTCTAGAGATTTCTAGGGAGGAATTTCGTGAAGATGAAATGAGAAAATGAACTTGGGTCCCTTCTTTTTAATAGCTAAAATCTGATTTTTATGAACAGTGGTCGAAATGCACAGTGGTCATAAACCCCACTTTACGGGCCGTATACTGGTTTACGGTCCGTCCTTCGCGACCGTATTTAAGCATATCAGAAACAGAAAGGTTGGTTGAAGATCATGGCAGTTTACGACTCAATTTACGGGCTGTATTTCAATTTACGGCCCGTATTCCAACTTGTTTTTAACCATTTGAAGCATTTGACAGAAAGTTGAAATTTTTGAAATGTTGAAGGACAATGGAACTTTACGGTCCGTAAATCACATTACCGTATTCCATTTTACGACCATTGGCTGAAATGAAATTCTACAACTTTCTTAATTCCAAAGTTCATAAATAGTCATTCCCTACTTAATAAAACATCACACACTCATGCCCTTCGTTGGTCTATTCATTGTTGGCTCATGAAAAATTTTCGAGGTGTAACAAGGCGAAACACCGAACCTTCATGGTCGGGCATGCTATGTAAATGATATGCATATGAATATGACTATGGATACGATAAGTAAATGAGTACGATTACGAATACAGAGACGGATATGGATACATGTATATGTATAGATGTGTATGTACTCGAATCACGCGAGAACGATTAGGTAACTTGCAAGTATTTATGCGTCGTCAATGAAACCAAGTGGGTACTTAAAAAGTGGAGTAAGAGGTAAGCAAGAATAGTGTGGTCATGAAACGCCGGGTCAGTTGAAGGAAAATATATGGCGAAATTTCATAGAATCTCGAATAGTTTAACATTCGAGGACGAATGTTCCCAAGGGGGGAAGAATGTTACACCTTGGAAAATTTCGCGCTACCAAGGTCGTAGCCAGCTTAGTATGGGCCTGAGGAAGAGAAAAGTTATGCGAGTATTAAGGTCAAAGGTTATATTATAAGAGTGTAATAATGGTATACATATGACATTTGGAGACCATATGGGTTGAATTGGTTCATATGTCACTTGCCGAAAAGCCCTCGTTGCTGTAAGATAAGTGGGGCCCACATGCCAGAGTTTTATAAAGTACATATGAAGAGATATGTGAGTAGCACATGGAAATTTGAGCAAGTCCTAAGAAGGACCCATAAGCCAAATATTGGCATAAGCCATCCAAAAGGACTATTTAAGGAAACATTTTCGGTTGATCTGACTTGGAGCGGCCAAAATGCCATTATAAGTTTGGAATTTGGAAAAACACTAAAAATGAAAGTTGTAGACAATTGAAATAGCTTTCCAGACGTAGGTTGTGGACCCTCACAAGATATCGGGATCAAGAGTTATGACCTTTTTTCTGAACGAAACGACGCGGGCAACTTCGGAAAAGGCTATGGGTTCCACGACCACAACCACGGGCCGTGAAACTTTCCACGGACCGTATACTGGTCCATGGAATGCCCATCAGAGATGATGATTTCCTGGTGGTGATCCACGACCAGATCCACGAACCGTACAATGTTCCATGGACCGTGAAAGTGTCCGTGGAAGTCCCGACTAGTTGAATGAGTACTGATTCTATAAATGTGATCCCACTTCATTTATTTCATTTCCCACACACTTCTTCATCTCTCAATACCTCTATAAGGTTCCACAAACATCATATACAAGAAATCAAAGGAAATCCATGATCAATTACATCAAACCAAGTGAATCAAATGTAAGAAACTCATTAAAGTTCATCCAAGACAAGGAATCCAAGTGAAGGTGAAACTAGGGTTTTGCTCAAGTGAAGTGTTTGCACTCAAGGTTCATTCCTACAACATATAAGGTAAGCTTTATGGTATTTACATGTTGTTTAAGGTATTTAAAAGTTGAAACACTTGGATTGTAAAAGGATATAGAAAATGGGTCATGAAAGGGTGAATAGTGTCATTTTGAGTGATAACTTGAATTGAGTTATGATTATTGATGTGTTGTGATATAGTTATGTTATAAATGATATTAAGGACATGGGATAAACATTATATGTGAGAAAACGTACTAGTATACTATGACCATGATTATGGGTGAATTGAGGTGGAATTGTGAAACGAGGGTAATGTAGATGAATGAAGATTGTTGGTTACGATATTGTGAATGTTATTATAAATGTTTGGGAGTTGATATACAATATGGGAAAAGTTGTATAAACAAAGAAAATGCTGCCCAATTTTCTCTAGCTCTAGTAAGAACGTTCATGTAATCGATTAGCTAATGTGAATGCGAATTCTCTTGAAGGTAGAAACGTGAGCATTGAAGGAGGACAACCAAGCGATGGAAATTGTTAAACGAAAGAGGTATGTAAGGCTAGTCCTTTCTTTCTAAGGCATGAATCTTATGGTATGAATCCTCCTATCTCTCCATGATTTTCCTACATATTGGGAACTACGAATCTACGAGTATAAAGAACTTCATACGAGATAAAGAAAAGAGATACGTTACGAATATGAAAATACCAATGATGAATCTAAGTCTAGAAGTCATAAAGTTCAGGATATGATATTCCTACGAAGCTAATGATCCCTATAATATTATTTCCTTACCTCTCCATTGTTACACCTCGGAAAATTTTCCGTGAGCATACAATGAATAGACCAACGAAGAGTATGAGTGTACGATGTTCTACTAAGAAGGGAATGACTGCCCATGAGTTTTGAGAACGCGAAGGTTGCAGATTTGCATTTCGGCCCAGTGGTCATAAAACAGAATACGGCCCCGTAAAGTGATTTACGGACCATAAAGTTCCATCGTCTTCCAACTATCAAAACTTCAACTTTCTGTCAAATGTTGAAATGGTAAAATACGACTCAGAATACGGACCGTAAATTGAAATACGGCCCATAAACTGTGACCGTAAACCACCATGACCTACAGCAAACCTTTCTATTTCTGATATGCTTAAATACGGTCATGAAGGACAGACCGTAAACCAGAATACGGCCCGTAAACTGGGTTTACGGCCACTGTACACCCCGACTACTATTCACAAAAATCAGATTTTTAAGTTAAGTATAAGGGACCCCAAGCTCATTTTATTTCATTTCTCATCTTCACAATTCAAGAACTCTCTAGAATACTCCAAAACACTTCATCCACAAGAATTCAAGAGAATCAAAGGAAAATCAAGATCAACAACACCAAATCCATGAAATCAAGAGTGTGAAACGTACCAAAGTTCATCTACACCAAGAAATATCAAAGGAAGTGAAATAGGGTTTTTGGCATAAAAGAGTGTTGTTGCTCAAGGCTTGTTCCAACACTACCCAAGGAAAGTTTGATGACCTTCTCATGATGATTGAAGCATTAATACATTGAAACACTTGGATTATAGAAGAGTGTAGTAAATGGGTTATAAAATATGAATAGTGCTATAGTTGAATGATAGTTGGATTGCATTATGAACGTTGATGAGTTGGGAGTAAAAATATGTTATAAATGACGTGTAGACCATGAAATAGGTGTGATGTATGAGAAAATGTGATGATGAGCTAAAACCCATAAATGTGGAGAAATTAGAGAAAAATGGTGGAATGTGCTAAATGTAGATAAATGATGATTGTTGAATACAATATTGTGAGCGTTGGGAATTAATATAGAATATGGGAAAATTAGTATAACCAAAGGAAGTACCGCCCAATTTTCCCTAGAAATAGTGACCTGCTCTTATAGACGATTCACAAATGTTAATGTGATTCCTTTCAAAGGTTGAAAACACGAGCATTGAAGGAGGACGAGCAAGCGATAGCTTAGTTAAAAGACAAAGGTATGTGAGGCTAGTCCCTTCTTTCTAATGGCATGTGTCACGACCCAACCCCGTAGGCCGTGACTAGTGCCCGATCTGGGCACCCGAACACATCTATCAATGTTATCTCAAATTGTATCACACGCATTCTAGCATATAGAAGAAGCCGACAAGGCTTTATGTCAAATTTAGTCAATTTCCAGAAAAAAATTTCGGCAGAGTTTCCTTTGTTTTACGGACTACCCAATATACCCTGCACGCAGAAAATACCAACAAAGGCCACACAGGGCCAACAGAGCAACATTTAAATATATGCGGACCGGCCGCCGCGGCGAAAGGGGATCGCCCAAACACAACATAAGCACACAACTGTACAGAAAGACCCCAACCCACAAGCATGTCCACAGACCTCTAAACAGACCGACAGAATCATATGACGGGACAGGGCCCCGCCGTACCCATGAACGAGAATATACATATATAGAGGTGACAGACTATACCAAAAGATGGCTCTGAATAAAAGAGCGCTCCAAAATAGCAGAATAAGATCCTAAGCGGACGGATCAGCAAACTTGTCGTCGGTACCTGCGCGGCATGAAAACGCACCCCCCGAAGAAAGGGGGTCAGTACGAAATATGTACTGAATATGTAAAGATTGGATTACAGAAACAAAATCATAACTGGTACAGAACGTACAGAAAAGTGAGTAGAAAATCCAAAGTATCAAATACATATTTCCAAAACATGCAGAGTGTGTACAGAAACATATGTCATATCAAATCCGGCCCCTGCCAAGGGACTCGGCAGACAGGACGTGGCCACCCTCCCGACGCTGGTGCCACAACATAGAAGAATCAGAATAGGGGCATAACCCCGTAACATAATATGTCATATCAGATGGCCATAATAAATCATATCAGAACAAGCGTACATGGCACAACATACTCCACAAACCCATGTACGCGTATACCTGCCCCCTCACATCGAGGCACGGCGAACAATGCAAAGGATCACGCTTGACAACATATCCTGGCCCGGGCTCAGTGTGGGACACATTGGGGCATCCACGAATGGAGTAGTGAGAAACTAAATGCAGTTAAAATATCATAAATATTTTCAAAGACTCTATGAGGCATATCAATGACAAACCAATTTAATGAAGTCAGACGGGATTGTAATAAGTGGGTTTCAGATGTCATAATGAATTACAGAAGCATAACCTTTCTGAAGTCGTTCCAAGTGACAAAACGATTCATAAGACTTAAGGAAATATTTAAAATAGTTTTTGTTTAGTAGTTAAAAGAGCAGTCAGAACATTCCTTTCAAAACCGTTCGAAAACAGGCCTTAAGTACAATAAGGGTAAAACCGGGAATAGTGGGCCCACCTCGGAACAAACAAGGCGGTGGGCTCCAATTACGCGTTTTCAGCTTATAGGGTCACGTACGAAGGCTCTACGGACATTCTATAACTTTTCATAAAGTTTGGGGAAAGTTTGCATAATTTTCAAGAAAGCATACAAAAAGGGTTCAATTCTATTGAACGAAAATGTAACAATTTCAGACGCGGATTCCGATGAGCAGAATATCCTCCGAGGCGTAAATCCGATCCTAGTACTTCTAGGACATGCCAAAAGAAGACTCGGGATAGCTTTACATACCTTTTGAGCTTTTTAAGCCTATCCAAGCTCACTTCCCGTTTCGTCGAAAATCTGCAAATGGTCACATTTACCAATTATGAGTTATGGATGCCACAAATTCAACTTAATGCATACTTGCCTACCGAAATTTCGGCAGCACTTCCCCTATACATATAGCACCCCCGAGAATTCAACTCGGATCAAAACCATCAACAACAACCCAAACAACAACATCAACATCAACAACAAACATTAGAGACACAATATCCTTCAACTAGCCATCATTCTAACAAAGTGACATAACCTTCACCCCAACCTAAATCTTTAAACTAATATCAATGATTTCACATTCATTATCAATCAAGATCATCACAATATAGATTAGAAGCATTTCATATCGCTTCCTTAAATTATACACACGATATACATAATATACAAACTTTCCGCCAAAGTCATATTTCATCCAAAGCTTCTAATCTTTGGCATACATATTCATGACATGTTTTCATCTTCCAAATTCATCAATAATCATGATGACTTGCAACCTAACAACTTCATTTTCGCAATGTCGTAAGATCGTAGTAAAACGACATATAAGCTTCTACATTCCATTTCAATACAAACTTATATCATTTTATCTTCATTTACATTGCAAGCATCACAATAACACAACTAACAGATTAAACAAAATTAATTCATTAGCATCCTACCAACACCATACCACACGGCCAAACCCCTATATTTCAACTTCAACCAAATTTATTCAACTTTCATTCTCTATATGAATTCCATCATACACACAACTAGAATACAACATAAATTTCAACTCATTTCACTTACACATTAACACACACACACGGCCACATTCTATATTCCATACCCACTTTGCAAACTTCCATTTTTCCATACAATCAACTCATTCCCACATACTACAACACAAACAAGACTTCATAACACAATAAATGGGGATGAATTCTTATATTTTTCCCTAATCTTCTTCACTTGAGTATATAATCAATTTGATGAACCAAGGGCTCCTTCCTCCAAGACAACTACACCAAGTTGAGAAGGGACCTTGAATTAGTAGGATTCCAACAAGAAAATAATTTTGGAGGCAAGATTTGGAGGGGGTAATTTTCCAAGCTAGGGCCGAAACTCCCTCTTGTTTCTTTGCTCTTGTTTCTTTTGTTTTCTCTTCTTTTAATTTCATGAACCTTCTAAAGAGTATGACTCATATTATTATTAACACATGGAGAATTAATTAGTGGCCATGGGTTGGGCCTCACCATGGTCGGCCACCCCCTTAAGCATTGGGCCTTAATTTCCATTCCAATATTTTGGCCCAATGACTTATAGATCACATTTGTAATTCCCGAAACTAATTTCTAAAATTCCAAATTTACCCTTAGCCTTATCCCACACTTTCACAACAATAGTCTTTCATGCACAAATCCGATGTCAAATAAAAATCAACTATGACCTTATTTCTTACAAGTCAAGATTATTTCTAAATTTTTCCAACGTGTGAAAACACGGGATATTACAGCATGAATCTCATAGCATAATTTTTCCTCCTCTTCATGGGTTCCTATATTCCGGAAAGCTAAAAGCCTACATCTATGAATGGTAACATAAGATAAGAAATATGATATGATGATCCTAAAATGGCATGATGATATTTATTGCTCACACTCACCTTATATGTTAGTTCCTTCAAGGTGAGGCAGGATGTGAATACTTGCCCCATAATGAAATCGGGGGAACACGACCTTACGTCACCCCGATAAAGTAAAGTTGTTCATAAGCCTTATGCATGTATTATGATAAGTATGTTACGATGAGCATATTATGATGAGCATGTATGATGATGATATAACACCGCGCCTAGTTGGCCGGGCAGTCACTGCTAAGACGGGAAGCTATACGATACCCCAAGGCCAAATGGCATGGGCAGACACCACTAGTGGGCGGCATGAGATGATAACCTGGACGCGGGAGGCCTGGACGCAGGCTAATGGTATGATTATTACACCGATCCGATATGGACGGGCAGCTTATACGTTATTACACCGTACCTATATGGGCGGGCAGCTTATATACATATATTTATGCACGCATATCCTGATGATGACTATGAGTAAGCCAGCATGCATTATTTCTTTTACACTTGTCATCCAGATACAATCATTCCATATTGATGCTTCTTGTATGTCGTTGCCTTATTTCCTTGTTTATGCCTCTCATACTCAGTACAATATTCGTACTGACGTCTATTTTCTTTTGACGCTGTGATCACGCCCACAGGTAGACAGGGAGGAGAGCTCGACCCAAACTAGCAGTAGCTGTCAGCCGATTAAAAGCACTCCTTTGTTCAGAGGTGCTTATGACGATTCTTTTGTGTATATTCATGTATATGTATTTCTGGGCATGACGGGGTCTTGTCCCGTCCTTATGTTTAGTACTCCAGTAGAGGCTCGTAGATGCGCAGTGTGGGTTAGATGGTCTCACGAAATGCTATTATATGTATATATTATTTTGATGGCCAAGAGGCATATGTATATAGAGGTATTTACGTTTCCATATAAAATATGATCTTCCTACAATTTGAGTATAATGTTGATAAAAGAGCATTAAATGAGTAAGACGAGTAGTAGAACGAGCGGTGCTCGGTGGCTAGCCCCGGGTACCCGTCGCGGCCCCTAGCTGGGTCATGACAAAAGTGGTATCAGAGCGGTTCAGTCCTAGGAAGTGTCTACGAGCCGTGTCTAGCAGAGTCTTGTTTATGGTGTGTTACGCGCCACATCAATAAATAAGAGGCTATAGGGCATTTAGGAAAAATGACCATCTTTCTTCTCAAGATCGTGCGATAGAGCCGTGTATAAGATTTAAATCCTCCCTACTAGTGTGTTATGATTTCAGAATGCCGCCAAAGGGAAAGGCTACAGCTGCCCAGAAGGGCAAGACTACGACAAAGAGGCGGGTAGAAAGAGAGCCTTCGATGAATATAGATGAAGGCGAATCACATAATGAGGCCTTGTCTAACACTTCTTCTACCCCGCCTAATGTGGAAGAGCAAGGAGGAGCTCCAGCTCCAATTCCTCTACCGGTTGCTCCGGGCCAACAAATTACCGAGGCCATACATCTATTGACACAGTTGGTTGCCGCTCAGGCACAACGACAAAACGCGAGCTCAAGTGATCGGGTAGCAAGTACCAAAGCCCGTGATTTTATGAGTCTAAATCCTCCGGAGTTCTTCGGGTCAAAGTCGGATGAAGACCCGCAGGGTTTCGTAGATGAGGTACTGAGGACATTGAAGATTGTCCATGCCTCTGAAACTGAATCCGTGGAGTTAGAATCTTATAGACTCCGGAATGTGGCTGTTTTGTGGTACAACAATTGGGTATTATCAAGAGGGGAGAATGCGCCTCCTTCGGTTTGGAAAGAATTCGTGGATGCATTTATTCGTTACTATTTGCCACCCGAGGTCCGCCGCGTTAGAGCGGACAGGTTTCTAAATCTGAGGCAAGGAAATATGAGTGCCCGGGAGTATAGCATGCAATTTAATTCTTTGGCTAGATATGCCCCGACTATTGTGGATGACATGGGAGATCGGGTACATAGATTTGTAAGTGGCCTAGGGCCACATTTATTCAGAGATTGTTTAACAGCTTCCTTGCAAGACGGGATGGATATTTCCCGAATACAGGCCCATGCTCAGAATTTAGAGGGGCGACAACAACCACAAATAAATGACCGCGATAGTGAAAGAAGGCAAGGCAAGAGGGCTAGATCTATGGGAGCAGGCAGTGGTTATAGAGGGGGATCAAGGCAGACATATTCTGGTTACTCAGGATAGTCAGTGACCAGTGCACCTCCCCGATTTGCAAGTAGGAGATTTGATCGCTCATTCCGTTCAGGACAGGGCCAGAGTTCGAGGGCCTCGGATTCCCAGTTCAGGGAAGATTATAGTCAGAGGAGACCCCCAGTACAGCGATACAACTAGTGCGGTAGATTACATTCCGGACAGTATCGCTAGGGTTCGGGCCCTTGCTATACTTGCGGCCAAGTTGGGCACATGATGAGAGATTTCCCGTCGATGAGTGGTAGAGTTGGAGTTCATCCCGCAGGTTCGGCAGCTGGTTCTTCCTCAGCACACCCGGCAGGACAGATTCCCCAGATGTCAGCAGGCAGAGGTAGAGGTAGAGGGGCAGCATCTACTTCAGGTGCCACTCAGCCCCGTATATATGCTCTAGCTGGACGATAGGATCTTGGGTCCTCCCCGGATGTGGTCACACGTACATTGTCTATATTTTCCCGTGATGTGTATGCATTGATAGATCTGGGTTCTACTCTTTCTTATATTACTCCATATGTTTCCGGTTGTATTGGGGTGAAGCCCCCGGTTGGTGATCCCGTGATAGCAAGGAAAGTGTACAAAAATTGTGTCATTGTGATATGTGATCGTCAGACCAAAGCTAATTTTATTGAATTGGAAATGGTAGACTTTGATGTAATCATAGGTATGGATTGGTTGGCCTCGTACTATGCCAATGTCGATTGCCGGACGAAAGTGGTTCGATTCCAATTTCCGGGAGAGCCCGTACTTGAATGGAAGGGTAATGCAGCATCTCCAAAGGGTAAGTTTATTTCCTACCTTAAGACAAGGAAGATGATAGCCAAGGGTTATATTTATCATTTAGTTCGGGTTCATGACACCGAGGCAAAGCTGCCAACTTTCCAATCAGTTCCGGTCGTGAATGAATTCCCAGATGTATTTCCTGATGAGCTTCCAGGTCTTCCTCCAGAAAGAGAAATAGATTTTGCTATTGACGTGTTGCTGGACACCAAGCCTATTTCTATTCCCCCTTATCGAATGGCTCCGACAGAATTAAAAGAGCTAAAGGCGCAGTTGAAAGACTTGCTTGAAAAGGGGTTTATTAGGCCCAGTTCATCACCATGGGGAGCACCGGTCTTGTTTGTAAGAAAGAAAGACGGATCTCTACGAATGTGTATCGACTACATGAAATTGAATAAAGTGACGATAAAGAACAAGTATCCTCTTCCAAGGATTGATGACTTATTCGATCAATTGCAAGGCGCTAAGTGGTTTTCAAAAATAGATTTGAGGTCGGGTTACCATCAGGTGAGAGTTAGAGAAGCGGATATTCCCAAGACGACCTTCAGAACGAGATATGGTCACTATGAATTCCGAGTGATGTCGTTTGGGTTGACTAATGCTCCGGCCGTGTTTATGAATTTGATGAACAACGTATTCAGGCCTCTCTTGGATCTATTTGTGATAGTGTTTATTGATGAAATTCTGGTGTATTCTCGCACGGAATCGAAACATGCGGATCGCTTGCGAATTGTTCTTGGCATTCTTCGAGCCCGAGAATTGTATGCAAAATTTTCAAAGTGCGAGTTTTGGCTAAATTCTGTGACATTTCTGGGCCATGTTATTTCAGATGATTACATTCGAGTCGACACTCAGAAAATTGAAGCTGTGAAGACTTGGCCAAGGCCTACGACGCCTACAGAAGTTCGTAGTTTTCTGGGGTTGGCTAGTTATTACAGGAGGTTCGTAGAGGGGTTCTTGTCTATTTCAGCCCCATTGACGAAGCTAACCCAGAAGTCAGCTAAATTTCAATGGAATGATGCATGCGACCGTAGTTTCCAAGAGTTGAAAGACATATTGACCTCAGCTCCAGTGCTAAAACTTCCGGAAAGGCCAGATGGCTATGTTGTGTATTGTGATGCTTCCGGTGTGGGATTAGGATGTGTATTGATGCAGCATTGTAGAGTTATTGCATATGTTCGAGACAACTGCAGAAACATGAAAAGAATTATCCGACTCACGATCTCGAATTGGCTGCGGTTATTCATGCCTTAAAAATATGGAGGCATTATTTGTATGGTGTGCATGTTGATATCTATACAGATCACAAAAGCCTTCAGTACATTTTCAAGCAGAAAGAGTTGAACCTGCGGCAGAGGCGGTGGTTGGAATTATTGAAGGATTATATATGGACATTCTGTATCACCCCGGAAAAGCGAATGTAGTAGCCGATGCGCTTAGCCACCGATCAATGGGCAGTCTATGCGAAGTCCCTCCGGAAAAGAAAGAGATGGTTCATGCGCTCCGCCAACTAGCTAGTCTTGGGGTACGTGTAATAGATTCGGGTAATGTGGGGATTAGTATCAACGATCCCACAACTTCGTCCTTGGACATAGAAGTGAAGGAGCGACAATATGAAGACTCCCAATTGTGCCATTACAGAGACTTATCTCATGAAAAGGAGAAGGCTCCATTTGAAGTTTCTATTGACGGAATTCTTAGGTACCGAGGCAGATTATGTGTGCCGAATGTAGCAGAATTGCGCCGACAAATTCTAGAGGAAGCACATTATTCTCGGTATTCCATTCATCCAGGTGCGACCAAAATGTATCATGATCTCAATTTAATATATTGGTGGGATGGCATGAAGAGAGACATAGCAGAATTTGTAGCACAGTGCCCAAATTGCCAACAAGTAAAAGTTGAACATCAGAAGCTAGGAGGCTTATTGCAAGCAGTGGAAATCCCTACTTGGAAATGGGAAGGGATCAACATGGATTTTATTGTAGGATTACCCCGTTCTCGAGGCAAGTATGATTCGATATGGGTGATTGTGGACAGGCTCACAAAAGCAGCCCATTTTCTTCCAGTTAGAACCACGTACTCAGCAGAAGACTATGCGAAGTTGTACCTTAAGGAAATTGTGTGACTCCATGGTATGCCATTATCTATTATAACGGATATAGGAGCACAGTTTACAGCCAGGTTTTGGAAGTCCTTCCAAGAAGGTCTAGACACTCAAGTGAAGCTTAGCACGACATTTCATCCGCAGACTGACGGACAGGCCGAGCGTACTATTCAGACCTTGGAAGATATGCTACGAGTATGTGTGATAGATTTTGGTGGTAGTTGGGATGAACATTTACCCCTTATTGAATTCACATACAACAACAGCTACCATTCCGGTATTCAAATGGCTCCGTAGGAAGCTTTGTATGGAAGAAAGTGTAGATCTCCGATTGGTTGGTTCGAAACCGGAGAAGTGTAATTAATAGGCCCCGAATTAATTCAACAAGCAGTAGAAAAGGTTAAGGTGATCCGAGATCGACTGTTGACAACCCAAAGTCGCCAAAAGTCTTATGCAGATAACCGTCGACGAGACTTGGAATTTCAGGTAAATGATTGGGTATTTTTGAAAGTATCGCCAATGAAAGGGGTGATGAGATTTGGTAAAAAAGGGAAACTAAGCCCTAGATACATTGGACCCTACATAGTTATCCGCAAGATGGGTCATGTAGCCTATGAGTTGGACTTGCCTTCGGAGCTTGAATTAGTCCATCCAGTTTTCCACGTTTCAATGCTCCGCAAGTGTATTGGAGATCCCACAAAGATTGTTCCGATAGATGATGTGCAAGTAACAGAAAAGCTAACCTATGAAGAAGTGACTATTGCTATTCTCGACAGGCAAGTGCGAAAACTCCGAAACAAAGAGGTGGTTTCAGTTAAAGTCTTGTGGCAAAACAATAACCAGGAAGAAATGACTTGGGAAGTAGAAGAGAGTATGAAGTCTAAGTATCCGCATTTATTTCGACCCCCAGAGGAGATTCAAGATGAAACGCCAACGATATGAGGTACGTATGCTTATTTTTCATGCTTTTGGTCATGTGTGGCCATAGATATGTCGATGTTGTGATGTAGCCCTGTGAGGCGATGATATTATGGGTTGTTGTGACAGGTTGGTAGTGCCAAATTACAGGGAAAACTCTGGCAAAATTTTCGTAGAATCCTGAGTGTCCAAAAGGGGGGAAGAATGTTACACCTCGGAAAATTTTCCGTGAGCATACAATGAATAGACCAACGAAGAGTATGAGTGTACGATGTTCTACTAAGAAGCGAATGACTACCCATGAGTTTTGAGAACGCGAAGGTTGCAGATTTTCATTTCGGCCCAGTGGTCGTAAAACAGAATACGGCCCGTAAAGTGACATCATCTTCCAACTATCAAAACTTCAACTTTCTGTCAAATGTTGAAATGGTAAAATACGACTCAGAATACGGACCGTAAATTGAAATACGGCCAGTAAACTGTGACCGTAAACCACCATGACCTACAGCAAACCTTTCTGCTTCTGATATACTTAAATACGGTCATGAAGGACGGATCGTAAACCAGAATACGGCCCGTAAACTGGGCTTACGGCCAC
Source organism: Lycium barbarum (assembly GCF_019175385.1). Classification (NCBI taxonomy): domain Eukaryota; kingdom Viridiplantae; phylum Streptophyta; class Magnoliopsida; order Solanales; family Solanaceae; genus Lycium; species Lycium barbarum. Next base: position 71,117,437 of record NC_083346.1, read on the forward strand.
TGTACACCCCGACTAATGTTCACAAAAATCAGATTTTTAAGTTAAGTATAAGGGACCCCAAGCTCATTTTATTTCATTTCTCATCTTCATAATTCAAGAACTCTCTAGAATACTCCAAAACACTTCATCCACAAGAATTCAAGAGAATCAAAGGAAAATCAAGATCAATAACACCAAATCCATGAAATCTAGAGTGTGAAACCTACCAAAGTTCATCTACACCAAGAAATATCAAAGGAAGTGAAATAGGGTTTTTGGCATAAAAGAGTGTTGTTGCTCAAGGCTTGTTCCAACACTACCCAAGGTAAGTTTGATGACCTTCTCATAATGATTGAAGCATTAATACATTGAAACACTTGGATTATAGAAGAGTGTAGTAAATGGGTCATAAAATGTGAATAGTGCTATAGGTGAATGATAGTTGGATTGCATTATGAACGTTGATGAGTTGGGAGTAAAAATAAATGACGTGTAGACCATGAAATAAGTGTGATTTATGAGAAAATGTGATGATGAGCTAAAACCCATAAATGTGGAGAAATTAGAGAAAAATGGTGGAATGTGGTAAATGTAGATAAATGATGATTGTTGAATACAATATTGTGAGCGTTGAGAATTAATATAGAATATGGGAAAAGTAGTATAACCAAAGGAAGTGCCGCCCAATTTTCCCTAGAAATAGTGACCTGCTCTTATAGACGATTCACTAATGTTAATGCGATTCCTTTCGAAGGTTGAAAACACGAGCATTGATGGAGGATGAGCAAGCGATAGCTTAGTTAAATGAAAAAGGTATGTGAGGCTAGTCCCTTCTTTCTAATGGCATGAATCTCATAGCATAATTTTCCTCCTCTTCATGGGTTCCTATATTCTGGAAAGCTAAAAGCCTATATCTATGAATGGTAACATAAGATAAGAAATATGATATGATGATCCTAAAATGGCATGATGATATTTATTGCTCACACTCACCTTATATGTTAGTTCCTTCAAGGTGAGGCAGGATGTGAATACTTGCCCCATAATGAAATCGGGGGATCACGACCTTACGTCACCCCGATAAAGTAAAGTTGTTCATAAGCCTTATGCATGTATTATGATAAGTATGTTACGATGAACATATTATGATGAGCATGTATGATGATGATATAACACCGTGCCTAGTTGGCCGGGCAGTCACTGCTAAGGCGGGCAGCTATACGATACACCATGGCCAAATGGCATGGGCAGACACCTCTAGTGGGCAGCATGAGATGATACCCCGGACGCGGGAGGCCTGGACGCAGGCTAATGGCATGATTATCACACCGATCCGATATGGACGGGCAACTTATACATTATTACACCGTACCTATATGGGCGGACAACTTATACACATATATTTATGCACGCATATCCTGATGATGACTATGAGTAAGCCAGCATGCATTATTTCTTTTACACTTGTCAGTCAGATACAGTCATTCCATATTGATGCTTCTTGTATGTCGTTGCCTTATTTCCTTGTTTATGCCTTTCATACTCATTACAATATTCGTACAGACGTCTGTTTTCTTTGGACGCTGTGATCACGCCCACAGGTAGACAGGGAGGAGAGCTCGACCCAGACCAGCAGTAGCTATCAGCCGATTGAAATCACTCCTTTGTTCGGAGGTGCTTATGAAGATTCTTTTGTGTATATTCATGTATATGTATTTCTAGGCATGACGGGGTCTTGTCCCGTCCTTATGTTTAGTACTCCAGTAGAGGCTCGTAGATGCGCAGTGTGGGTTAGATGGTCTCACGAAATGCTATTATATGTATATATTATTTTGATGGCCGAGAGGCATATGTATATAGAGGTATTTGCGTTTCCATATAAAATATGATTTTCCTACCATTTGAGTATAATGTTGATAAAAGAGCATTAAATGAGTAAGACGAGTAGTAGAACGAGCGGTGCTCGGTGGCTAGCCCCGGGTACCCGTCGCGGCCCCTAGCTGGGTCGTGACATCCATGACTTTCTTACCTTCCGGAAAACTAAGAGCCTATGTTCATGAATAGACATATAGGATAAGATAATAGGCATGTTACGAATGCGATAATGATGAGGATGATGAGTCTAAGTCTAAAGATCCTAAGGCATATAATGTTATGATTCTACAAGGCTAATGATCCATATTACGATCCATTGATGTTGCTCATTGACTACACTCACCTTATACGCTAATTCCCTCAAGGTGTGGCATAATGCTTATGAATGCTCCATAATGGAAGTGGGGGCTCTCTACCTTATGTCACCCCGACATTGTTATAGATTGTCTCTAAGCTCTAATACATGTCCTATGACCAATGTTCCGAAAAGTTACGAGTCTATGTTCATAGAGGATTTCACATGTGATAAAGGTAAGAGATATGCTATATACACGACGATGGTAACGATAACCCTGTAGCCTTGGTAGGGCCAGGTAGATATAACCCTGAAGCCTTGGTAGGGCTAGGTAGATATAACCCTGTAGCCTTGGTTGGCCAGATATGTATATGATATAAATATGTATATGCTATGATTATATATATGATGTATGTATGAAAAGCCCAGAAAATATGTAGGTGATATTGTCGAGCCACTACGTGGCCGAATGCGGCTAACGTTAATGTGTATGTCCTCAGCCTGACTTTCTGGTTCTGTTATGCTTTAATACGTCCACAGAATACGGGCCGTAAACTAGAATACGGACCGTAAACAGGGTTTACGACCACTGTGCACTTTAACTACTGTTCATTTCGGATTAGATTTTTAAGTCATTAAAAAGGAGACCCAGCTCATTAATTCATTTCATTTCCACGATACTCCTCTCTAGAAACCTCTAGAATATTCTCCACTCTTCATCTACAAGAAAACAAAGGAAATCAAAGATCAATATCAAGAATCCAAGTGAATCAAGTGTATGAAACTCATCAAAGTTCATCCAAGTTAAGAAATTTCAAGAGAAGTAAACTAGGGTTTTGGTGCAAGAAGAGTAATACCACTCAAGGCTTGTTCCTACAACATCTAAGGTAAGTTTTATGACATCTGCGTGTTATTTAGGGTATGAAAGAGTTGAAACACTTGGATTATAGAAGGATGTAAGAAATGGGTCATGAAAGTGTGAATAGTAGCACTGTTGAGTAAAGGTTTGAATTGAGCCATGATCATTAGTAAATTGTGATTATGAAAATGTTATTGATGACATTTATAACATGGAATAAGTATCCTAGGTGAGAAAAATGCAACGATGAACCATTGCCATGATTATGGAGAAATTGAAGACAAATTGTAAAATACGGATATTGTAATCGAATGATGAGTGTTGTCTATCATATTGAGAATGTTGTTATGAATGTTTGAGAGTTGATATAGAATATAGGAAGAGTTGTATAAATGAAAGGAAATGTTGTCCAATTTTCTCTAGCGTTAGTAAGCTGTTTTTATAATCACTAGCTAATGTCGATACAAATTCTCTTGAAGGTAGAACGTACGCACTAAAGGAAACAAGCAAGTGATAGATTAGTAAACAACAAAGGTATGTGAGGCTAGTCCTTTCTTTCTAATGGCATGAATCTTCTAGCATGATTTTCTTTCCTCTTCGTGAGTTCCTATATTCCGAAAAGCTAAAAGCCTATATTTATGAATGGCAATATAAGATAAGAGATATGATATGATGATTCTATAATGTTAATGATGTTAATTATTGCTTACACTCACCTTATGTGCTAATTCCTTCAAGGTGAGGCAGAATGTCAATGATTACTCCATAATGAAATCGGGGGATCACGACCTTACGTCACCCCGATAAGGTGTAGTTGATTTTGAGCCTTATGCATGTACTATGATAAGATAAGCATGTTATGATGATGATATTACACCGCTCCTATATGGCCGAGCAGTCACTGCTAAGGCGGGCAACTATACACCATGGCCAAATGGCATGGGCAGTGTCACGACCCAACCCCGTGGGCCATGACTGGTGCTCGAACTGGACACCCGTATACGAACCTGTTACATATAATCAAACTGAATCTATGAATAATATGGGAACTTGCAAAAGAACTCCAACGGTTCATAACGTCGTCATATATGTATATTCAGATAAACTGTCTCCTGAGGAGTCACAACTGATCAAATCATAAAACGATATGCAAGTCGACAAGGCTGCCACTACTCATCTGTTACACCTCCGAAAGTTTTTCGTACTTGGGTGATGAGTAGAACAATGAAGGGCTTGAGTGTATGATGTTTTACTAAGTCGGGAATGGCTAATTATGAATTTTTGGAAATAAGGAAGTGGTGGAGAATTTTCAGCTCAGTGGTCGTAAAGGGCACTATACGGCCCGTAAAGTGATTTACGGACCGTATAGTGCAATCGTCCTCCAGCTGTCCAAAAATTTCAAGTTCTGTCAAAGTGTTGAAATGGCTAAAAACGACTTGGAGGACGGCCCGTAAACTGGTTTACGGACCGTAAACCTCGGTCGTAAACTGCCATGTCCCTTAGCCAAACTTTTTATTTTTGAAATGCTTAAAAACGATCGCGGAGGACGGACCGTAAACCACAATACGGTCCGTAAACTGTGGTTTACGACCACTGTTCATCCCGACAATTTTTTATTAAAGATCAGTTTGGTGATTATTAAAAGGAACTTAGGCTTCATTTCATTTCATTTTTCTTCCATCTAACTCAAGAATGCTCTAGAACTCTCCAAATATTTCCTCCATAAGAACTCAAGAGAATCAAAGGGAACATCAAGATCAACACCACTAAATTCATGAAAACAAGTGTAAGAACACATCAAAGGATCATCTAAGTCAAGAAATCCTTAAAAAGGGTGGAACTAGGGTTTTGGCTAAGTGAAGTATTTCAACTCAAGGCCTGTTCAATCATCATTTAAGGTATGTTTCATGACTATACCACGTGATTCAAGGTATTGGAAGGCTTAGATACTTAAAATGTAGAAGAACATAGGAATGGGTCATTATTGAGTGAATAGTGACATAAATGAATGATAGTGGAATTGAATCATGAATGTTGAAGTGTTGTGAGTACATATACGATATAAATGATGTTTATAACGAGAAACTAGTAGTAAATGCACGAAAGCACTAAGGTGAGCTATAGGGAGAAATATGGGAAAATTGGAGGAAAATGGTGGATTTTGCTAATGGTGCATAAATGATGATTTTGATTGCGATATTGCGAATAGCATTGTGAATGTTGGGGGTAGATATAGAACATGGGAAAAGTAGTATAAACGAAGGAAGTACTACCCAAATTTTCCTAGAACTAGCGATCCGTTCTTGTAGTTAATTAACTAATGAAGTACGAATTCTCTCATGAAGGTGACGACGTGGTATCGAAGGAGAATAAGTGGACAACAACTTAGCTAAACGGCAAGGTATGTGAGGCTAGTCCTTTCTTTCCAATGGCATGAATCTTATAGTCCGAATTACCATCTATCCATGAGCTCCTACATTCCAAAAGTTAAATGCCTATATGAGATAAGTTATACGATATGATGATGCTAGGATTGTTACACCTCGGAAATTTCTCCGTACTTGTATGATGAGTGGAATGATGAAGAGTGAGTGTATGATGTTTTGTTAAGTCAGGAATGGCTAATTATGAATTTTTGGAAATAAGAAAGTCGCGAAATTGTTTTCAGCCCAGTGGTCGTATATGGCACTATACGGCCCGTAAAGTGGTTTACGGACCGTATAGTGCAATCGTCCTCCAGCTTGTCCAAAATCTCAACTTTATGTAAATTGTGAAAATGGTTAAAAAAACTTGGAGGACGGCCCGTAAACTGGTTTACGGACCGTAAACCTCAGTCGTAAACTGCCATGTCCATCAGCCAAATCTTTCTATCTTTGAAATGGTTAAATACGGCCATGGAGGACGGACCGTAAATCAAAATACGGTCTGTATATGGTGGTTTACGACCACTGTTCATCCCGACAAGAATTCATTAAAAATCAGATTTGTGATTTTTAAAGGGGACTTAAGCCTCATTTTAACTCATTATTCATTCAACCAACTCAAGAAACTTCTAGAACTCTCCACATAATTCATCTATAGAAATCCCAAATAATCAAAAGAACATCAAGACCAACAACACCAAATTCATGAAATCAAGTGTAAGAACACAACAACGGATCATCTAAGTCATGAAATCCCACAAAGGGTGGAACTAGGGTTTTGGCTAATTGAAGTATTTCAACTTAAGGATTGTTCAACCATCATCCAAGGTAAGTTTCATGATTTTTCCATGTTGTTTGAAGTATTGGAAAGCTTAGACACTTGAAATATAGAAGAACATAAAAATGGGTCATTATTGCATGAATAGTTACATAAATGAATGATAGTGGAATGGAACTATGAATATTGAAGTGTTGTGAGTACTAATACGTTATAAATGATGTTTATATCATGAAACAAGCATTAAAACGCAAGGATGAGCTAGAAGTAGAAATAAGGGAAAATTGGAGGAAAATGGTGGATTTTGCCAAAAGTACGTAAATGACGATTGTCGATTATGATATTACGAATAATACTATGAATATTGGGATTTGATATAGAACGTGGGAAAAGTAGTATGAGCGAAGGAAGCGCTGCCCAACTTCTCCTAGAATTAGCGACGCGTTTTTATAGTTAGTTTACTAATGTTGATACGAATTCTCTTATGAAGGTAACGACGTGATATCGACGGAGAACAAGTGAGCGATATCTTAGCTAAACGACCAAAGTATGTGAGGCTCTCCCTTCTTTCTAATGGCATGAATCTTTTAACTTGAATCCCTATTCCTTTCATGAGTTCTTGCATTCTAAGAAGTTAAAAGCTTATACCTATGAATGTCTATATGAGATAAGTTATACGATATGATGACACTAGAATGATGATGATGTTATTCCTTGCCTACACTCACCTTATGTACTAGTCCTTTCAAGGTGAGGCAGAATGTCCATAATGGTTCCATAATGTAACTGGGGGATCACGACCTTACGTCACCCTGATAGAGTAAAGTTGATCATGAGTCTTATATACGCATTATGATAAGATAAGTATTTTATGATAAACATATTACTATGAGTATTTACATTAAGCATGTCATGATTGCATTCACACCGGGCCTAGTTGGCCGGGCAGACACCGCTTCGGCGGGCGGCGATACGGATACACCACGACCTACGGGCGTGGGCAGACACCACTAGTGGGCGGCATGAGATGGTACCCCGGACGTGGGAGGCCTGGACGCGGGCTAATATTATTGATTATCACACCGTTCCGACATGGATGGGCAGCTTGCATATGATGCATACATGTTATGATGATGATTATGAGTAAGATAGCATGCATTACTTCATTTATGATTATCAGTCAGATCCAGATGTCTCATGTTGATGTTATCCCCATATTATTGATGTTTCCTTTCATTATGTATGCCTCTCATACTCAGTACAATATTCGTACTGATGTCCTTTCCTCGGACGCTGTGTTCATGCCCACAGGTAGACAGGGAGGAGAGCTTGGCCCAGGTCCTCAGTAGTTGTCAGCTGATAGATAGCACTCCATTGTTCGGAGGTGCTTATGGCTATTCTTTTGATGTACCTTCATACATGCATATTTTGGGCATGACGGAGTCTTGTTCCGTCTATGTATTCATTATGTTAGTAGAGGCTCGTAGATTCGTAGTGTGGGTTAGATGGTCTCAAAAGATGTTTTCATATGTATGTATATTATTTTGATGGCCGAGAGGGAAATGTATATAAAGTATTTATGTTTTGATAAATTATGATTTTCCTACAATTGGTATGTAAAATTGATAAAAGAGTATTAAATGAGCACGTTAAGTAGTAGAGTGAGCGGTGCTCGGTAACTAGCTCCGGGTACCCGTCGCGGCCCCTAGTCGGGTCGTGACAGAAGTGGTATCAGAGCAGTTCGTCCTAGGAAATGTCTACGAGCCGTGTCTAGTAGAGTCTTGTTTATGGTGTGTTGCGCGCCACGCTAATAAACAAGAGGCTACAGGGCATTTAGGAAAATGACCATTCTTCTTCTCATGAGATCGTGCGATAGAGCCATGTCTAGGATTATATCATTCCTAAAAGTGCGTTATGGTTTCAGAAAAATGCCGCCGAAAGGAAAAGCTACACCTGCCCAGAAAGGCAGAGCTACGACAAAGAGGCAGGCGGAAAGAGAGCCTCCGGCAAATGTAGAGGAAAGTGAATCGCAAAGTGAGGCCGCGCCCAATGTAGAAAAGCAGGGAGGAGCCTCAGCTCCGATTCCTCCATCGGGTGCTTCGGGTCAACAGGTGTCCGAGGCCATACATTTATTGACACAGTTGGTTACCGCTCAGGCATAACGACAGAATGCGGGCCCAAGTGATCGTTCGGCTAGTACAAGAGCCCGTGATTTCCTTACTCTAAACCCTCCATAATTTTTCGGGTCGAAGCCGGATGAGGACCCACAAGGTTTTATCGATGAGATGTTGCGGACGCTGAGACTTATGCATGCTTCTGAGACCGAATCTGTGGAGTTGGCCTCATATAGACTTCACGACGTGGCGGTACTATGGTATAAAAATTGGGTGATATCAAGGGGAGAGAACGCACCACCTCCCGTTTGGCAAGAGTTTGTGGATGCCTTTATTCGTCACTACTTGCCACCTGAAGTCCGCCGAGCTAGAGCAGACAGGTTCTTGAATTTGAAACAGGGAAGCATGAGTGCCCGAGAGTATAGTATGCAATTTAACTCATTGGCCCGGTATGCTCCGACTATGGTGGCTGACATGGGAGACCGAGTCTATAGATTTGTGAGTGGTTTAGGACCACACTTGTTCAGAGATTGTCTGACAGCTTCTTTGCAAGATGGGATGGATATTTCCCGGATACAGACCCATGCTCAGAACCTCGAGGAACGACAACGACAGCAGAGAAGTGATCGTGATGGTGACAGAAGACAAGGTAAGAGGGCTAGATCTATGGGGGAGAGCAGTGAGTACCGAGGGGGACCGAGACAGATGCATTCTAGGCACTCAGGTCAGTCAGTGACTAGTGCACCTTCTAGATTCTCGGATAGGAGATTTGACCGTTCTTTTCAGTCAGGTCAGGGGTAGAGTGCGAGGGCCTCAGATTCGCAGTCTAGGGGAGACTTTAGCCAGAGGAGACCTTCAGTACCGCGGTGTAGCCAGTGCGGTAAATTGCATTCCGGACAGTGTCGTCAGGGTTCGGATGCTTGTTATGCTTGCGGGCAGGTTGGTCATATGATGAGAGATTTCCCTTCAGCGAGAGATAGAGCGGGGACTCAGCCCACAGGTTCAGCAGCGGGTTCTTCGTCAGCTCGCCCAACAGCACAGACTCCTCAGACTACAGCAGGCAGAGGCAGAGGTAGAGGGGGAGCATCCACTTCAGGTGCTGTACAGCCCCGTGTATATGCCTTAGCTGGGCGACAGGATCTTGAGTCTTCCCCACACGTCGTCACAGGTACCCTGACTATATTTTCCCGTGATGTATATGCTCTGATTGATCCGGGTTCTACCTTCTCATATATTACTCCGTATATCGCTGATTGTGTTGGGGTGAGACCTGAGTCAATTAAACCTTTCGAGGTATTCACTCCGGTTGGTGATCCCGTAATAGCGAGACAAGTATATAAGAACTGTGTAGTCATTATATGTGATCGTCAGACAAGGGCTGATTTGATTGAACTTGAGATGATAGATTTTGACGTAATTATGGGTATGGACTGGTTGGCATCGTGCTATGCTAATGTTTGTTGCCGGACCAAGGTAGTTCGATTCCAATTTCCGAGAGAGCCCATACTTGTGTGGAAGGGTAATACAGTTTCCCCAAAGGGTAGGTTTATTTCCTACCTTAAGGCGAGAAAGATGATAGCTAAAGGTTATATTTGTCATCTAGTTCGGGTTCATGACATGGAGGCGGAAGTGCCAATTTTCCAGTCTGTCCCGGTAGTGAATGAATTCCCAGATGTGTTTCCCGACGAGTTACCATGCCTTCCTCCAGAAAGGGAGATTGATTTCGCCATTGATGTATTGCCAAACACCGAGCCTATCTCTATTCCTCCTTATCGAATGGCTCCAGCAGAGTTGAAGGAGCTAAAGGCACAACTAAAAGATTTACTTGAGAAGGGGTTTATAAGGCCTAGTTCTTCGCCATGGGGAGCACCAGTCCTGTTCGTAAAGAAGAAAGACGGATCTCTACGAATGTGCATCGACTACAGGCAGTTGAACAAGGTGACAATAAAGAATAAATACCCTCTTCCCAGAATCGACGATTTTTTTGATCAATTACAGGGCGCTAAATGGTTCTCCAAGATAGATCTGAGATCGGGTTATCATCAGGTGAGAATTACGGAAACAGATATTCCCAAGACTGCCTTTAGGACAAGATATGGTCACTACGAGTTTCGAGTAATGTCATTTGGGTTGACAAATGCCCCGGCGGTGTTCATGAATTTAATGAATAATGTGTTCAGGTCGTTTTTGGACCTTTTTGTCATAGTGTTCATCGACGATATCCTGGTATATTCTCGCACAGAGTCAGAACATGCAGATCATCTAAGGATTGTTCTTGGCGTTCTTCGAGATCGAGAATCGTATGCAAAGTTTTCAAAGTGCGAGTTTTGGCTTAATTCTGTTGCATTCCTGGCTCATATTATTTCAGATGATGGTATCCGAGTCGACACTCAGAAAATAGAAGCTGTGAAGACTTGGCCAAGGCCTACGACACCCACGGAAGTTCGTAGTTTCCTTGGGTTAGCAGGATACTATAGAAGATTTGTAGAGGGCTTCTCATCTATTTCAGCCCCATTGACAAAGTTAACCCAGAAGTCGGTTAAATTCCAGTGGAGTGATGCCTGTGAGCGTAGCTTTCAAGAGTTGAAAAACAGGATGACCTCAGCGCCAGTGCTAATACTTCCAGAAGGATCAGATGGCTATGTAGTATATTGTGACGCCTCCGGTGTGGGATTAGGATGTGTATTGATGCAGAATGGGAAAGTTATTGCATATGCTTCGAGACAGTTGCGAATACATGAACAAAATTATCCCACTCATGATCTTGAGCTAGCTGCGGTCATTCATGCATTGAAAATGTTGAGACACTACTTATACGGTGTGCACGTGGACATCTATACGGATCACAAAAGCCTTCAATATATTTTCAAACAGAAGGAGTTGAACCTACGGCAAAGGCGATGGTTAGAATTACTGAAGGATTACGATGTGAACATCCTATATCATCCAGGAAAGGCGAATGTAGTAGCAGATGCACTTAGCCGCCGATCGATGGGTAGTTTATGTGGAGTTCCTTCGGAAAAGCGAGAAATGGTTCGTGAGGTCCATCGGTTAGCAAGTCTCGGCGTACGGCCAATTGACTCAGGAGATGCAAGTATTAGCATCAATGACCCCACAGTTTCATCATTGAATCTAGAAGTGAAGGAACGGCAATATGAAGATCCTCAGTTAAGCCACTATTGAGATCTATCTCAGGAAAAGGAAAAGTCTCCATTCGAAGTTTCCATAGAAGGGGTTCTTAGATATCAAGGCCGGTTATGTGTACCGAATGTGACAAACTTGCGCCAACGGATTTTAGATGAAGCACATTATTCCCAGTATTCCGTTCATCCAGGTGCAACTAAGATGTACCATGATCTTAAATCGATATATTGGTGGGATGGCATCAAGCGACACATAGCAGAATTTGTAGCACAGTGCCCAAATTGCCAGCAAGTAAAGGTCGAGCATCAAAAGCCAGGAGGCTTATTGCAAGCAATGGAAATTCCTACGTGGAAATGGGAAGAAATTAACATGGATTTTGTGGTAGGATTACCCCGTACGCGAGGGAAGTATGATTCTATATGGGTGATCGTGGATAGACTCACGAAAGCAGCTCATTTTCTCCCCGTTAAAACCACATATTCAGCGGAAGATTATGCTAAATTGTATCTCAAAGAGATTGTACGACTTCACGGTATTCCTTTGGCCATTATCACAGACAGAGGGGCACAGTTCACATCCAAGTTCTGGAAGTCCTTCCAAGAAGGTCTAGGTAACCAAGTTAAGCTCAGCACGGCGTTCCACCCGCAGACCGACGGACAAGCCGAGCGTACTATTCAGACCTTGGAAGATATGCTACGAGCGTGTGTACTGGACTTTGGTGGTAGTTGGGATGAGCATTTGCCTCTTATTGAATTTGCCTATAATAACAGTTATCATTCCAGTATTCAAATGGCTCCATACGAGGCCTTATATGGAAGAAAATGAAGATCTCCAATTGGATGGTTTGAAACTGGAGAAGTACAATTGATAGGCCCCGACTTGATCCAACAAGCAATTGAAAAGGTTAAAGTTATTCGAGACTGACTGTTAACGGCTCAAAGTCGCCAAAAGTCTTATGCAGATAATCGCCGACGAGACTTGGAATTTCAAGTGGGCGATTGGGTGTTCCTGAAGGTATCGCCGATGAAGGGAGTGATGAGATTTGGCAAGAAGGGAAAGCTAAGTCCCAGATATATCGGACCCTACCAAATCATTCGCAAGGTGAGTCGAGTCGCCTATGAATTGGACTTGCCTTCAGAGGTCGAATCCGTGCATCCAGTATTCCATGTTTCGATGCTCCGCAAGTGTATTGGAGACCCAACGAGAATAGTTCCGGTTGATGATGTTCAAGTAACAGAGAAGCTAACATACGAGGAAATGCCCATTGCCATTTTGGATAGACAAGTACGAAGGCTTCGGAATAAAGAGGTTGCTTCAGTCAAAGTTCTATGGCGGAACAATAATCGGGAAGAAATGACTTGGGAAGTGGAGGAGAAGATGAAATCTATGTACCCCCATTTGTTCCAATCCCCAGAAGAGATTCAAGATGAGAAGTCGACGATATAAGGTATGTATGTTTTAGTTTTATGCCTTTGGTCGTGTGTGGCCATAAATGTGTTGATATTGTGATATAGCCCTGTGAGGCGAAGATATTGTGGGTTGTTGTAATGGAAAGGTAGTGTCCAAATTACAAGAGAAACTCTGCCAAAATGTTTCTAGAATTCTCAAGTGTCGAACATTCGAGGACGAATATTCCAAAAGGGGGGAAGAATGTTACACCTCGGAAATTTCTCCGTACTTGTATGATGAGTGGAATGATGAAGAGTGAGTGTATGATGTTTTGTTAAGTCGGGAATGGCTAATTATGAATTTTTGGAAATAAGAAAGTCGCGGAAAATTTTTCAGCCCAGTGGTCGTATATGGCACTATACGGCCCGTAAAGTGGTTTACGGACCGTATAGTGCAATCGTCCTCCAGCTTGTCCAAAATCTCAACTTTCTGTAAATTGTGAAAATGGTTAAAAACGACTTGGAGGACGGCCAGTAAACTGGTTTACAGACCGTAAACCTCAGTCGTAAACTGCCATGTCCATCAGCCAAAACTTTCTGTCTTTAAAATGGTTAAATACGGCCATGGAGGATGGACCGTAAATCAAAATACGGTCCGTATATGGTGGTTTACGACCACTGTTCATCCCGACAAGAATTCATTAAAAATCAGATTTGTGATTTTTAAAGGGGACTTAAGCCTCATTTTAACTCATTATTCATTCAACCAACTCAAGAAACTTCTAGACCTCTCCACATACTTCATCTATAGAAATCCCAAAGAATCAAAAGAACATCAAGACCAACAACACCAAATTCATGAAATCAAGTGTAAGAACACAAAAAAGGATCATCTAAGTCAAGAAATCACACAAAGGGTGGAACTAGGGTTTTGGCTAATTGAAGTATTTCAACTTAACGATTGTTCAACCATCATCCAAGGTAAGTTTCATGATTTTCCCATGTTGTTTGAAGTATTGGAAAGCTTAGACACTTGAAATATAGAAAAACATAAAAGGGTCATTATTGCATGAATAGTGACATAAATGAATGATAGTGGAATGGAACTATGAATATTGAAGTGTTGTGAGTACAAATACGTTATAAATGATGTTTATATCATGAAACAAGCATTAAATGCATGAAAACGCAAGGATGAGCTAGAAGTAGAAATAAGGGAAAATTGGAGGAAAATGGTGGATTTTGCCAAAAGTACGTAAATGATGATTGTCGATTATGATATTACGAATAATACTATGAATATTTGGAGTTGATATAGAACGTGGGAAAAGTAGTATGAGCGAAGGAAGCGCTGCCCAACTTCTCCTAGAATTAGCGACGCGTTTTTATAGTTAGTTTACTAATGTTGATACGAATTCTCTTATGAAGGTAACGACGTGATATCGACGGAGAACAAGTGAGCGATATCTTAGCTAAACGACCAAGGTATGTGAGGCTCTCCCTTCTTTCTAATGGCATGAATCTTTTAACTTGAATCCCTATTCCTTTCATGAGTTCTTGCATTCTAAGAAGTTAAAAGCTTATACCTATGAATGTCTATATGAGATAGGTTATACGATATGATGACACTAGAATGATGATGATGTTATTCCTTGCCTACACTCACCTTATGTACTAGTCCTTTCAAGGTGAGGCAGAATGTCCATAATGGTTCCATAATGTAATTGGGTGATCACGACCTTACGTCACCCCGATAGAGTAAAGTTGATCATGAGTCTTATATACGCATTATGATAAGATAAGTATTTTATGATAAACATATTACTATGAGTATTTACATTAAGCATGTCATGATTGCATTCACACCGGGCCTAGTTGGCCGGACAGGCACCGCTTCGGCGGGCGGCGATACGGATACACCACGACCTACGGGCGTGGGCAGACACCACTAGTGGGCGGCATGAGATGGTACCCCGGACGCGGGCTAATATTATTGATTATCACACCGTTCCGACATGGACGGGCAGCTTGCATATGATGCATACATGTTATGATGATGATTATGAGTAAGATAGCATGCATTACTTCATTTATGATTATCAGTCAGATCCAGATGTCTCATGTTGATGTTATCCCCATATTATTGATGTTTCCTTTCATTATGTATGCCTCTCATACTCGGTACAATATTCGTACTGACGTCCTTTCCTCGGACGCTGTGTTCATGCCCACAGGTAAACAGGGAGGAGAGCTTGGCCCAGGTCCTCAGTAGCTATTCTTTTGATGTACCTTCATACATGCATATTTTGGGCATGACGGAGTCTTGTTCCGTCTATGTATTCATTATGTTAGTAGAGGCTCGTAGATACGCAGTGTGGGTTAAATGGTCTCACAAGATGTTTTCATATGTATGTAGATTATTTTGATGGCTGAGAGGCAAATGTATATAAAGTATTTATGTTTTGATAAAATATGATTTTCCTACAATTGGTATGTAAAATTGATAAAAGAGTATTAAATGAGTATGATAAGTAGTAGAGTGAGCGGTGCTCGGTAACTAGCTCTGGGTACCCGTCGCGGCCCCTAGTCGGGTCGTGACAAGGATGATGATGATGTTAGTCCTTGCCTACACTCACCTTATGTACTAGTCCTTTCAAGGTGAGGCAGAATGTCCGTAATTGCTCTATAAAGTAATCGGGGGGTCACGACCTTACGTCACCCCGATAGAGTAAAGTTGTTCTCAAACCTTACGCATGTGCTATGATAAGATAAGTATTTTTCAATGAGTACATTATTATGATTATTTTATGATAAGCATGGCATAAGAATTGCATATCGGGCCTAGTTGGTCGGGCAGACACCGCTTCGGCGGACGGCGATACGGATACACCACGACCTTCGGGCGTGGGCAGACACCACTAGTGGGCGGCATGAGATGGTACGCCGGACGCGGGAGGCCTGGACGCGGGCTTATATTATTGATTGTCACACCGTTCCGACATGGGCGGGCATCTTGCATATGATGCATACATGTTACGATGATAAGTATGAGTAAGACAGCATGCATTATTCCATTTATGATTATCGGTCAGATCCATATGCTTTATATTGATACTCTCATTATATTATTGATGCCTTTCTTCATTGTTCATGCCTCTCATACTCAGTACAATATTCGTACTGACGTCCCTTCTTTGGACGCTGTGTTCATGCCCATAGGTAGACAGGGAGGGGAGCTTGATCCAGATACTTAGGAGCTGTCAGCGGTGGAGAGCACTCCATTGTTCGGAGGTGCTTATGATTTCTCTTTGGTATATATGTATATATATATTTTGGGCACGACGGAGTCTTGTTCCGTCTATGTATTCATTATGACAGTAGAGGCTCATAGATACGTAGTGTGGGTCAGGTGGTCTCAAAAGATGCTATTATTATTTATATATTATTTTGATGGCCGAGAGACATATGTATATAAAGTACTTATGTTTTGATACAAATTATGTTTCTTATACTTTCATGCGTAAAACTGGCAAAAGATCATTAAATGAGTGAAATGAGTAGTAGAGTGAGCGGTGCTCGGTATCTAGCTCCGGGTACCCGTCGCGGCCCCTAGTTGGGTCGTGACATCATCAATATCATGTCATATGCAAGCCGACAAGGCTGCCACCACAGACGGACATCATATCATAGCACATCATATAGACACAGCTGAACAGAACTTATACACAACCCACACGTATGTCTACAGACCTCTAATAGTACGAATAGCGAAATATGATGGGACAGGGCCCCGTCGTACCCCTGGATAACATATACATACACACACACACACACACACACACACATATATATATATATATATATATATCATAAGATCTGTACCAAAATCTAGGCTCCGGAACAACGGAGTCTCCAATATAGCAGAAAGAGAATCCTAAGCTGGCGGATCACCAAAGCGAGTATTTGCACCTGCGGGCATGAAACGCAGCCCCCCGAGGAAAGGGGGTCAGTACGGAATATGTACTGAGTATATAAATCATGAAATACAGTAAAAAGGATCATAACTGAAATAAAGATTCCAGGAGACAAGTATGATAATCAAGAAATCACTGTACATGTGCCTTACGAAACCAAATCATACATATCATTATCATATACCGTACCCGGCCCGTTATGGGACTCGGTGCCCTAATCATATCATCATATACATATGTATACCGTACCTGGCCCTCTAGTGAGGGACTCGGTGAATAAAGTCATCATATGCCATCATATCATCATATACATATACCGTACCCGACCCTCTAGTAAGGGACTCGGTGGATAAAGTCGTGTACACGTATGCTGTACCCGGCCCATCATGGGACTCGGTGTCATAATCATATCAGCATATACCGTACCCGGCCCTTTAGTAAGGGACTCGGTGAATAATGCATTGACACTGTGCACGATAACATACCCGGCTCGGGACTCGGTGAAAGATGTAACAACAGTATGCACGAGCAGAGTAGTGAGTAACCATATGCATATAAATCATCTTTTGAGACTCAATAGGTAAGTAGACTAACCAACGCTCAAGTATCAAGACAATAGTCATATTAAGTACTTTTTAAATATCATTATGAACTATATCAAAGGAAGCCTCAGGAATCATAGACATGTATCGAGATAATGTGAAATAACTTATGAGTTTAGAGACATTAGTAATCATAGAGCCTTTAGGAATAGAAACTTATACATCCGATTATACTATCCAACATATAGAAAGCTCGAAAGCAGTAGATTAACTACTTTAAAAAATCTAACATCAAGAAGTGAATAAGAATCATAAATCATATTCGGAACTTATGAGTGAAATTACCCCAAAGCTCATACCATTCATCACTTACGTCTAGGACATGCCAAAAGAAAGAAAGGGCAGCTTTACATACCTGTCAGTGACTAACCGTGAACCCTTTTCTCTTCATCGCTCTTTTAGTCTATTTATATAAAAGTAACGTTATCGTTAGTAACTACATTTTCCAGTTCGCAAATCTATAGCCCATTCTTCTATAGGACCTACATTTCAGTTTATATATATTCTCGTTTAGGGTTTTCTATTATCTAAAAATTTAGCGAAAATTCGACAGCACTTCCCCTATATGTTTACCTATCTCAAATTTCCAATTGCTCTCCTGTTGACACAGAAATACCAACAACAACATATGGAAAAAATTATATTTTCAATCTTTTCAATTCAACAAGAACGACAACATGTCCATGAAACAACACAACTTTAAATTTAACCATTTAATTCCTCCATAATGCTACTAAAATCAATTCATCATCCTTGCTCAAGACACTTCCCTTACACGGCTCAATTATGGTTCAACATCAATATATATAACCCTTTAATATTCAACACACATCTACCAAGCTATACAAATCTAAACTACCTCCGAAACATGTAGGAAAGGATTGAATTTTTACCTTAGAGACAAGTTCCAATTTTTACCAAGTAATGTCTTCAAGAACAGCCATGGCCGTGAGTTTCCATGGATGCTATGATCTCCAGCTTTCTCCTCCTATTGTTATTGATGTCCCGCTAATCAACGGCGGGGAAGGGGCAGAAAAGGGCTGGCCGTGAGCCCCCCTTGGTGGCTGCCATGGCCGAGACCCCTCCATATTTTCCAAAGCTTGGAAATGTTTTCCTCTCTTTGCCTTTTATAAAATGGAATGCGAAATGTTTATCTTAGTCATGTGTCCTTCTCTTTATATGGCATCCACAAAGTGGACACGTGTCCCTTGTCATGACATGTGTCCATCTTTGTTGATGGCCAATCAATTCTTGCCACGTGTTGTGGGGCCCACTTTCGATAATTAAATTAATTAATCACTAATCCCTACTTAATAATCTAATCACAATTTATTAATTCCTAATCTCTAATAATAATATTTTTACCCTAAATAAAATTTATAAACAATTTATGTTCTACTTAAAATTGAAAAATTAAAGATTCCTATTTCGTGTCCGAAAATGATTCCGCCTTTAACTTGAGTCGATTTGCTTGCGAATAATTCGACGTATAAATATTGGGGTATAACAGGCGGACACCACTAGTGGGCGGCATGAGACGATACCCCGGACGCGGGAGGCCTGGACGCAGGCTGATGTTATGATTATCACACCATACCTATATGGATGGGCAGCTTATACATTTATGCATACATGACATGATGACGATTGTGAGTATGCCAGCATGCATTATTTCCTTTGTACTTGACAGTCAGATACAGATGTTCCATATTGATATTTCTTTTATATCGTTGTCTTATTTCATTATTTATGCCTCTCATACTCAGTACAATGTTCGTACTGACGTCCGTTTTCTTTGGACGCTGTGTTCATGCCCACATGTAGACAGGGAGGTGAGCTTGATCCTGATTCGTAGAAGCCAGTAGTTGATCGAGAGCACTCTATTGTTCGGAGGTGCTTATGACGATTCTTTTGGGTATATGTATTTTGGGCATGACGGGGTCTTTTCCCGTCCTTATGTTTAGCACTCCAGTAGAGGCTCGTAGATGCGCAGTGTGGGTTAGACGGTCTCATGAGATTGCTATTATGTATATATATATATATATATATATATATATTATTTTGATGGCCGAGAGGCATATGTATATAAATGTATTTATGTTCCTATATGAAATATGATTTTCCTACAATTTGATTATAAATGTGATAAAAGAGCTAGATGAGCATGATGAGAAATAGAATGAGCGGTGCTTGGTGGTTAGCCCCGGGTACTCGTCGCGGTCCCTAGTTGGGTCGTCACAAAAGTGGTATCAGAGCAGTTCAGTCCTAGGAAGTGTCTACGAGTCGTGTCCAGTAGAGTCTTGTTTATGGTGTGTTGCGCGCCACATCAATAAACAAGAGGCTACAGGGCATTTAGGAAACATTGCCATCATTCTTCTATGAGATCGTGCGATAGAGTCGTGTATAAGATTTTATCCTCCCTAATAGTGTGTTGTGATTTCAGAATGCCGCCAAAGGGAAAAGCTACAGCCATCCAGAAGGGCAAGACTACGACAAAGAGGTGGGTAGAAAGAGAGCCACCGATGAATATAGAAGAAGTCGAATCACATAATGAGGCCTTGTCTAATACTTCTTCTGCCCCGCCTAATGTGGAAGGGCAAGGAGGAGCTCCAGCTCCAATTCCTCCACCGGTTGCTTCGGGTCAACAAATGACCGAGGCCATACATCTATTGACACAGTTGGTTGCCCCTCAGGCACAGTGGGAAAATGTGAGTTCAAGTGATCGGGCAGCAAGTACCAGGGCCCGTGATTTTATGAGTCTAAATCCTCCGGAGTTTTTCGGGTCAAAGCCGGATGAAGACCCGCAAGGTTTCATTAATGAGATGTTGAGGACGTTGAGGATTGTTCATGCCTCCGAAACTGAATCTGTGGAGTTGGCATCTTATAGACTTCGGGATGTGGCAGTTTTATGGTATAATAACTGGGTATTATCAAGAGAAGAGAATGCGCCTCCTCCGGTTTGGCAAGAGTTCGTAGATGCTTTTATTCACCATTACTTGCCACCCGAGGTCCGCCGAGCTAGAGCGGATAGATTTCTAAATTTAAAACAAGGAAATATGAGTGCCCGGGAGTATAGCCTCAAATTTAATTCGTTGGCTAGGTATGCCCCGACTATGGTGGCCGACATGGGAGACCGGGTACACAGATTTGTGAGTGTCTTAGGGCCACATTTATTCAAGGATTGCTTGACAGCTTCACTACAAGATGGGATGGATATTTCCCGAATACAAGCCCATGCCCAGAATCTAGAGGGGCGACAACAACCACAAAGAAGTGATCGTGATAGTGACAGAAGGCAAGACAAGAGGGCCTGATCTATGGGAGCAGGAAGTGATTATAGGAGGGGGATCAAGACAGAGATATTCTAGGTACTCAGGCCAGTCGATGATGAGTGTACCCCCTCGATTCGCAGGTAAGAGATTTGATCGCTCCTTCCGTTCAGGACAGGGCCAGAGTTCGAGGGCCTTAGATTCCCGGTTCAGGGAAGATTATAGTCAGAGGAGACCCTCGTACCGCGATGCAGCCAGTGCGGTAGATTACATTTCGGACAGTGTCGCCAGGGTTCGGATGCATGTTATACTTGTGGCCAGGTTGGGAACATAATGAGAGATTGGCCGTCGTTGGGTGGTAGAGTTGTTTTTAACCTACAGGTTCAGCCGCGGGTTCTTCCTCAGTGCGCCCGGTAGGGCAGACTCCCCAGATGTCAGCAGGCCGAGGTAGAGGCAGAGGGGCAGCATCTACTTCAGGCGCCACTCAGCCCCGTGTATATGATTTAGCCGGACGGCAGGATCATGAGTCCTCCCCGGATGTGGTTACAGGTACATTGTCTATATTCTCCCATGATGTATATGCACTGATAGATCCGGGTTCTACTCTTTCTTATATTACTCCATATGTTGCCAGTTGTATTGGGGTGAAACCTGAGCCAATCAAACCTTTTGAGGTATCTACTCCGGTTGGTGATCCCGTGATAGCTAGACAAGTGTATAAAATTTTGTAATTGTGATATGTGATCGCTAGACCAAAGCTGATTTGATTGAACTGGAAATGTTAGATTTCGATGTAATTATGGGTATGGATTGGTTGGCCTCGTGCTATGATAATGTTGATTGCCGAATGAAAGTAGTTCGATTTCAATTTCCGGGAGAGCCCGTGCTTGAATGAAGGGTAAGGCAGCATCGCCAAAAGGTAGTTTTATTTCCTACCTTAAGGAAAGGAAGATAATAGCCAAGGGCTATATTTATCACTTAGTTCGGGTTCATGACACCGAGGCAAAGTCGCCAACTTTCCAATCAGTTTCGGTAGTGAATGAATTTCCAGATGAACTTCCAGGTTTTCCTCCAGAAAGAGAGATTGACTTCGTCATAGATGTGTTGCCGGACACCAAGTCTATTTCTATTCCTCCTTACCGAATGGCTACGGCGAAATTAAAAGAGCTAAAGGCGCAGTTGAAAGACTTGCTCGAGAAGGGATTTATTAGGCCCAGTTCATCATCGTGGGGAGCGCCGGTCTTGTTTGTGAGAAAGAAAGACGGTTCTCTGCGAATGTGCATCGATTATAGGCAATTGAACAAAGTGACGATAAAGAACAAATATCCTCTTCCAAGGATTGATGATTTGTTTGATCAACTACAGGGTGCCAAGTGGTTTTCTAAAATAGACTGGAGGTCAGGTTACCATCAAGTGAGAGTTAGAGAAGCGGATATTCCCAAAATAGCTTTCAGAATGAGATATGGCCATTATGAATTCCGGGTGATGTCATTTGGATTGACCAATGCTCCGGACGTGTTTATGAACTTGATGAATAATGTATTCAGGCCTCTTTTGGATTTTTTCGTCATAGTATTCATTGATGATATCTTGGTATACTCTCGCACAGAATCAGAACATGCAGATCATTTACGCATTGTACTTGGTATTCTTCGAGCTCGGGAATTATATGCAAAATTTTCAAAGTGTGAGTTTTGGCTAAATTCTGTGACATTTCTGGGCCATGTTATTTCAGATGATGGCATTCGAGTCGACAGTCAGAAAATTGAAGTTGTGAAGACTTGGCCAAGGTCTACAACGCCTACAGAAGTTTGTAGTTTTTTTGGGGTTGGTAGGTTATTATAGAAGATTCGTAGAGGGCTTTTCATCTATTTCAGCCCCATTGACAAAGCTAACCCAGAAGTGGGCTAAATTTCAATGGAGCGATGCTTGTGAGCACAGCTTCCAGGAGTTGAAAGACAGATTGACCTCAGCTCCGATCTTAACACTTCCAGAAGGGTTAGACGGCTATGTTGTGTATGGTGACGCTTCCGGTGTCGGATTAGGATGGGTATTGATGCAGCATGGTAAAGTTATTGCATATGCTTCGAGATAATTGCAGAAGCATGAAAAGAACTATCCAACTCATGATCTCGAATTGGCTGCGGTTATTCATGCCTTAAAAATGTGGAGACAATATTTGTATGGTGTGCATGTTGATATCTATACAGATCACAAAAGTCTTCAGTACATTTTCAAGCAGAAGGGGTTGAACCTGCGGCAAAGGCGGTGGTTAGAATTGTTGAAAGATTATGATGTGAACATTTTGTACCACCCTAGAAAAGAGAATGTGGTAGCCGATGCGCTTAGCCGCCGATCAATGGGTAGTTTATGTGAAGTCCCTCCGGAAAAGAAAGAGATGGTTCATGAGCTCCACCAACTAGCTAATCTTGGAGTACGTGTAATCGATTCGGATAATGTGGGGATTAGTATCAATGATCCCACAATTTCGTCCTTGGATATGGAAGTGAAAGAACGACAATATGAAGATCCTCAATTGTGTCGTTAAAGAGACACATCTCATGGAAAAGAGAAGTCTTCATTTGAAGTTTCTATGGATGGAATTCTTAGGTACCGAGGCAGGCTGTGTGTGCCGAATATAGCAGAATTGCGCCGAAGAATTCTAGAAGAAGCACATTGTTCTCGGTATTCTATTCACCCAGGTGCAACCAAAACGTATCATGATCTCAAGATGATGTATTGGTGGGATGGCATGAAGAGAGATATAGCGGAATTTGTAGCACAGTTTCCAAATTGCCAACAGGTAAAGATTGAATATCAAAAGCCAGGAAGCTTATTGCAAGCAATGGAAATCCGTACTTGGAAATGGGAAGTGATCAACATGGATTTCATCGTGGGATTACCTCGTTCCCGCGGCAAGTATGATTCTATATGGGTGATTGTGGATAGATTGACGAAAGCAGCCCATTTTCTCCCAGTTAGGACTACATACTCAGCCGAAGATTATGCGAGGTTATATCTCAAGCAAATTGTGCGACTTCATGGTATTCCATTATCTATTATTACAGATAGAGGAGCACCGTTTACAGCCAAGTTCTGGAAGTCCTTCCAAGAAGGTCTAGGCACTCAAGTGAAGCTTAGCACGACATTTCATGCGCAGGCCGATGGACAAGCCGAGCGTACTATTCAGACCTTGGAAGATATGCTACGAGCATGTGTGCTGGATTTCGGTGGAAGTTGGGACGATCATTTGCCGCTAATCGAATTTGCGTATAACAATGGAAGGAAATGTAGATCCCCAATCGGATGGTTCGAAATAGGAGAAGCACAACTAGTAGGTCCTGAATTGATTCAGCAAGCGGTGGAAAAAGTTAAGGTGATCCGAGATCGATTGTTGACAGCCCAAAGTCACCAAAAGTCTTATGCGGACAATTGCCGACGAGACTTGGAATTCCAGGTTGATGATTGGGTATTTTTGAAAGTGTCGCCAGTGAAAGAGGTGATGAGATTTGGCAAGAGAGGGAAGTTAAGTCCTAGATATATTGGACCCTATAGAATTATCCGCAAGGTGGGTCATGTAGCCTATGAATTGAACTTACCTTCGGAGCTTGAATCAGTCCATCCATTCTTCCATGTTTCGATGCTCCACAAGTGTATTGGAGATCCCACAATGATTTTCCCGATAGATGATGTGCAAGTGACAGAAAAGCTAACCTATGAAGAAGTGCCTATTGTTATTCTAGACAGGCAAGTGCGAAAACTTCGAAATAAAGAGGTAGCTTCAGTTAAAGTCTTGTGGCGAAACAATAACCAGGAAGAAATGACTTGGGAGGCGGAAGAGAAGATAAAATTCACGTACCCGCATTTATTTCAAACCTCAGGAGAAATTCAAGATGAAACGTCAATGATATAAGGTATATATGCTTACTTTTCATGCTTTTGGTCGTGTGTGGCCATAGATACGTTGATGTTGTGATGTGGCCCTGTGAGGCAATGATATTATGGGTTGTTGTTATAGGATGGTAGTGCCATATTACGGGAGAAACTCTGGCGAAATTTTGCTAGAATCCCCAATGACTTAACATTCGAGGACGAATGTTCCAAAAGGGGGGAAGAATGTTACACCTCGGAAATTTCCCCGTGAACGTACAATGAATAGACTAACGAAGAATACGAGTATACGATGTTCTAATCAGAAGGGAATGACGTTTGACGACCTAAGTAGGATTTCAAAGGCAATGGGAATAAGAGATAGGTTATGCTCCACAATGACTAATTATAGGTTCTGAAGACGTGAAAGTTGCAGATTTGCACTTTGGCCCAGTCGATCGTAAAATGAAATACGGACCGTAAAGTGGTATACGGCCCGTAAACTACCATGTCGTATTTCAACTTACAAACTTCAACTTTCTGCCAAAGACTTGAATGGCTAAAAACGACTTGAAATACGGACCGTAAACTGAAATACGGCCGTAAACTGAGTCGTAAACCACCATGTCCTCAGCCTGACTTTCTGGTTCTGTTATGCTTTAATACGTCCACAGAATACGGGCCGTAAACTGGAATACAGACCGTAAACTGGGTTTACGACCACTGTGCACTTCAACTACTGTTCATTTTGGATCAGATTTTTAAGTCATTAAAAAGGAGACCCAGCTCATTAATTCATTTCATTTCCACGATACTCCTCTCTAGAAACCTCTAGAATATTCTCCACTCTCCATCTACAAGAAAACAAAGGAAATCAAAGATCAATATCAAGAATCCAAGTGAATCAAGTGTATGAAACTCATCAAAGTTCATCAAAGTTAAGAAATTTCAAGAGAAGTAAACTAGGGTTTTGGTGCAAGAAGAGTAATACCACTCAAGGCTTATTCCTACAACATCTATGGTACGTTTTATGGCATCTGCGTGTTATTTAGGGTATGAAAGAGTTGAAACACTTGGATTATAGAAGGATGTAAGAAATGGGTCATGAAAGTGTGAATAGTAGCACTGTTGAGTAAAGGTTTGAATTGAGCCATGATCATTAGTAAATTGTGATTATGAAAATGTTATGGATGACATTTAGAACATGGAATAAGTATCCTAGGTGAGAAAAATGCAACGATGAACCATTACCATGATTATGGAGAAATTGAAGACAAATTGTGAAATACGGATATTGCAATTCAATGATGAGTGTGGTCTATCATATTGAGAATGTTGTTATGAATGTTTGAGAGTTGATATAGAATATGGGAAGAGTTGTATAAATGAAAGGAAATGTTGTCCAATTTTCTCTAGCGTTAGTAAGCTGTTTTTATAATCGCTAGCTAATGTTGATACAAATTCTCTTGAAGGTAGAACGTACACACTAAAGGAGAACAAGCAAGCGATAGATTAGTAAACGACAAAGGTATGTGAGGCTAGTCCTTTCTTTCTAATGGCATGAATCTTCTAGCATGATTTTCTTTCCTCTTCGTGAGTTCCTATATTCCGAAAAGCTAAAAGCCTATATCTATGAATGGCAATATAAGATAAGAGATATGATATGATGATTCTATAATGTTAATGATGTTAATTATTGCTTACACTCACCTTATTGGATAATTCCTTCAAGGTGAGACAGAATGTCAATGATTACTCCATAATGAAATCGGGGGATCACGACCTTACGTCACCCCAATAAAGTGTAGTTGATTTTGAGCCTTATGCATGTACTATGATAAGATAAGCATGTTATGATGATGATATTAAACTGCGCCTAAATGGCCGGGAAGTCACCGCTAAGGCGGGCAGCTATACACTATGGCCAAATGGCATGGGCAGACACCACTAGTGGGCGGCATGAGATGATACCCCGGATGCGGGAGGCCTGGACGCAGGATGATGTTATGATTATCACACCATACCTATATGGACGGGCAGCTTATACATTTATGCATACATGACATGATCACGATTATGAGTAAGTCAGCATGCATTATTTCCATTGTACTTGACAGTCAGATACAGATGTTCCATATTGATATTTCTTTTATATCGTTGTCTTATTTCATTGTTTATGCCTCTCATACTCAGTACAATGTTCGTACTGACGTTCGTTTTCTTTGGACACTGTGTTCATGCCCACAGGTAGACAGAGAGGTGAGCTTGATCCTGATTCATAGAACCCAGTAGCTGATTGAGAGCACTCCATTGTTCGGAGGTGCTTACGATGATTCTTTTGGGTATATGTATTTTGGGCATGACGGGGTCTTGTCCCGTCCTTATGTTTAGCACTCCAGTAGAGGCTCGTAGATGCATAGTGTGGGTTAGATGGTCTCACGAGATTGCTATTATGTATATATATATAAAAGTATTTATGTTCCTATATGAAATATGATTTTCCTACAATTTGTGTATAAATGTGATAAAAGAGCTAGATGAGCATGATGAGAAATAGAACGAGCGGTGCTCGGTGGTTAGCCCCGGGTACCCGTCGCGGCCCCTAGTTGGGTGGTGACAATTTACACTAACATTAGCCTCTTTATTGTACACTTGTTCCAAGTTTCAAATCAAACTATTCTATATTCTGCCGAAAATCGGGCAGCATCTCCTCTATTTATATGCCTAGCCCAAATTCTCAATTAAACAACCAACAACAACAATAACAATACCAACATCAATAGCATAATTTCCAACTCCAAAGTATTCCATAGAACAGCCCACACGCTATTTTCCAACTTCCATAACTAACCAACCCGTTATACAATTCTTTAACCACACTTTCTTCATAAATAAGTCGATATTAACATAAATAGAAAGAGATTCATACCTTTCCCTTGGTAATACTGCAATATCTTTACTTCTCCACCATATAATTAAGCCACAATGTATTACTATACAATTTTGTAGTTGTAACTATACGTCGCCTGGACCGAACTTTGGGAATTTTTACCTGGTTTGGGCTAAAAATTTGGGGAGAATCTCCAGATTTTTGGAGAATATTTGAGGTGTTTGTTGGGGAAAATAAGGGGTAATACCCTTTAAATAGCGGTCCAGGTTCTGCCTTGACCCACTTAAAATTCCTTCAGCGCGATCGCGCCCCTTTTGGGCGCATTCGAGCAGGCCTAATTTTTCTGACTGCGCGTTTGTTCAGTAAAAAGGTCATAACTCTTGATCCCGATATTGTGTGAAGGCCCACGACTTATGGTTGGAAAGCTCTTTCAATTATCTACAACTTTCATTCTTGGTGTTTTTCCAAATTACAAACTTATAACAGCGTTTGTGTCCTTCCAAGTCAAATCATCCGAAAATGTTTCCTTAAATCGTCCTTTTGGAGGGCTTATGCCCATATTTGGCTTATGGGTCCTTCTTAGGACCTGCTCAACTTTCCATGTACTACTCATATATCTCTTCATATGTCCTTTATAAAACTTCGCCGTGTGGGCCCCACTTAGCTTACATCAACGAGGGCTTTCCGTCAATTGATATATGAACCAATTCACCCCATATGGCCTCCAAATGTCATATGTATACCATTATTACACGCTTATCCTTTTTCCTTAATCCTCACATAACTTTACTCTTCCTTAAGCCTATACTAAGCTGTCCACGACTTTGGTAGCGCGAAATTTTCCGGGGTGTAACATCCTTCCCCCATTAGGAACATTCGTCCTCGAATGTTGCGGTATTGTCAACCCACAACATCATCTTTAATTCTTTAGAACAGCTATTCTTCCTTTAGGGTTCAATTATCATTCACTTAAACTATAACTTGGGTCAGTCTTTTCTCATTCTTCTTTAATATTTTTATCTCCTTCAATCAACTTCTTTCACTTCAGCTTCTTCATGTACATGATCAGAAATTAACTAGTATCTCGCTCTCGTTCTAGCTCCATTATTGCAGTCTTGACTTGCTGTGCCATAACTATTCATCGTCCTACAAGTATTCTCTTTTTCTCGATCCTTGTTTCCCTGTTAGTGGGAAATTACCTTTCTCATATACGACGTCCTCTTTGCGTTTAGTCCTTCGGTGCCATCTGGGGCTGCTCTTTTTGATATCCGTTGATCTCAGATACACACTGTACCGATTCTTTGTAGTTCATTAGTCAGTCTCTCTAATCCTTATATTCCAAATGCTTATTCAATATTACTTTGTCGTTATTGGGCATAATGGCTATATCCCTTAAGTTATTCTCCCCAGTTCCTTTCCAAGACCAGTTATATCAATATCCAAATACGTATATACATAATTTTTCTTCGCCATTTATTATCCTTCGCAGTATAGCAACACTTATGGCAAACTCATTGTTACACCTCGTAAATTTCCCCGTGAACGTACAACGAATAGACTAATGAAGAATACGAGTATATGGTGTTTTAATAAGAAGGGAACGACGTTTGATGACCCTGAGTAAGATTTCAAAGGTAATTGCAATAAAAGATAAGGTTATGCTCCACAATGACTAATTATAGGTTCTGAAGACATGAAAGTTGCAGATTTGCACTTTGGCCCAGTCGGTCGTAAAATGAAATACGGACCGTAAAGTAGTATACAGCCCGTAAACCACCATGTCGTATTCCAACTTACAAAACTTCAAATTTCTGTCAAATGTTCAAATGGTGAAATACGACTTGGAATACGGATCGTAAATTGAAATACGGCCCGTAAACCATGATCGTAAATCACCATGATCCTCAACATACCTTTCTGGTTTTGATATGCTTAAATACGACCACGAAATATGACCCGTAAACTAGAATACGGAACGTAAACTGGGTTTACGACCACTGTGCACTTCAGCTACTGTTCATTCCGGATCAGATTTTAAGTCATTAAAAAGAGACCTAAGCTCATTAAATTCATTTCATCTTCACGATATATCTCTTTAGAAACCTCTAGAATACTCTCCATTCTCCACTACAAGAAAATCAAAAGAAATTCATGATCAATAACACCAAATCCATGAGACAAAGTGTATGAAACCTAGCTAAAGTTCATCTCTCTCAAGAAAACCCAAAGAAAGTGAAGTAGGGTTTTGATGCTAGAGGAGTAATTCCATTCAAGGCTTGTTCAACCATCATCTAAGGTAAGTTTCATGACTAAACCATGTTTTTTAAAATATTGGAAGGTTAAGATACTTAAAATGTAAAAAGACATAGGAAATGAGTCATTCATGAGTGAATAATGTTATGGTTGGATGGTAGTTGGGTTGAATTATGAATGTTGGAGTGTTACGATTATGAATACGGTATAAATGACATTTAGACCATGAAATAAGTATTATATATGAGGAAACGCGATAGTAAGCTATAACCATAAATATGGAGAAATTGAAGAGAAATGGTGGATTGTGGTCAATGCATATGAATGATAATTGTTGATTGCGATATTGTGAATGTTGTTGTGAGCGTTTGGGAGTTGATATAGACTATGGGAAAAGTAGTATAAACAAAGGAAGTGCTGCCCAATTTTCCCTAGCTTTAGAAAGCCCGAACTTATAATTGCTTAGCTAATGATGATATAAATTCTCTTGAAGGTAGAACGTGTGCATTAAAGGAGAACACGCAAGCGATAACTTAGTTAAACGTCAAAGGTATGTAAGGCTTATCCCTTCCTTCAAAGGCATGAATCTTTCAAGCTTTCTATTGTTATGTCCCGTATTTTCGTATAACGGGAAATCAAGAAATAAATAAGACTTGTGTGTATTGAGGAAATAATTTGATTCAAGTTGCTATGCTCATGTTGATTATGAAATCATTGATGGCAAGACCTCGGGGAAGGCCGAGGGTAAATTTGGAATTTCGGAAATTAGTTCCGGGAATTTCTAAGCGGGATTTTTAAAGGATTGGACCAAGAAGGTTGGCCCAAGAATTTAGGCCCAAAGAGACCATGGTGGCCGGCCCAAAACATGGCCTAAGATCCATCTTAAGTGGTCATGTGCTTAGCACATGACCCTTTATCCATATATATCCACTTGCCTTTGGAATTATCAAGAAAATAGATCAAAAATCAAAGAACACAAAGAAAAGGGGTTTCGGCCACTAGAGAGAAAAAGAAAGAAAAATATCCAAGTCTTGTTGTTGTTTCAAAAATCTTGAGTTTTACATAGTGGTGAAGTGCTCAAGACGCTCTCCGACGTGATACAAGTAGTTCGGAGAAAGAGCGACGTTTGCGGCAAGTCGGAAACTCAAGAAAAAGGTAAGATTTTTATGTTTTAATGTTATGGAATGGATATGTATGTGTTGGTGATTGAATTAGTGTGAAGATTGTGGGTTGGGGTTGTGTTTGTGCATGACGTGTGTGTGAAAAAAAAAAAAAAAAAAGGGATATGTTGGCCGTGAGTTCCATGTAGTATAAGACGTGGGAGTTTTATCTTGTTTAGTTTGAATAATGCGTTGTTATGACATTTGTATCGTAAATGAATGTTTGGAGAATTGAATTGGTGTTAGAAAATGATTTCGGACGTTATCGGAAAAATGTATACCTTTGGGATATTGGTGTATATCATAGTATATTTATGACACTAAAGACCTTAAATAAGGTTTATGGTTGATGATAATGAATTTGGAATGAAACAACGCAAGTTAGAACGTTCGTCGTAACTTTTGGTGTTTTTGAATGAAAATTGGAAAGTAGTAAACTTTGGGGATGTTCGTATGTGATTTGGAACTTGTATGTAGTGTGTTTGAATAATTGGGAATGAATGAATGAATGGACTAATGTGGAAATAGATTTGGCATGTTGAAGTTGAATCAATAATTTTGCCAACTTATGTATTAAAGTGCAATTTTGAAGTTTATGTAATATGATTGTGGTTTGTATGGTTAATGATGTTTGGGTTGTTGTTGTTGTTGTATTTTGAGCCGAGCTAAGTCTCGGGGGTGTTAGATTTATAGGGGGAGTGCTGCCGAAATTTCGGTAGCCAAATATAGCCCAAAGACTAAAGTGTTGATTCTCATGAATAGTAACTGGTAAAAGTGACCATTTGCAGTTTCTAGACGAAACGGGAATTGCGATTTGAGGAGTGTAAGGCGCCAACCAGGTATGTAAAGCCTACCTCTCATTTTTTTGGCATGTCCTAGTCCTACTAGGTAAATTTCGGAATCTCGGGAATAACTCTGCTCTCGGAAATCGAGGTTCAAGTTCGAGCACTATTCATTCAGCGCGATTGAAACCTTTTGGTCCCATTTGGGTAAAAGAACGCTCGTACCTCCATAACTTGTGCTGTTGAGTCCGAAACTCTTCGAAACTTTTGTAAATGACTCTATGGAGCCAAAAATCTGCGATTTGTGTCTGCCGCCTCAATTTGTCCCGAGGTGGGCCCGCGAGCCCCGAGGCTCCCCCTTATTCGGCTTGTTTGATTCGTTGGTGTTCGTTATGATCCGCAACCATCTGTTTGTGACTCATGGATGCGTTTGAAACTTCCTATGCCATTAATGCATGTTCTGTACTTTGGGATGATGTGAGAATTCCGGAAAAATGACTTATGAACAGTTTTCTTACGAATTTGACAGTTTGGAACTTCGTAACCTTTATATGCCTACTTTTATCAATTTGATTCCTACTCCGAGCCTTCTGGCGTCAGTATCTACCTATATGTAAACGATATGTTGAGTCCGACAAATTATTTTGATATGCATATGGTTTCTGCACTACTCTGTTCGTGCTGTCTGTTGTGACTTCGTTCGTCGGTACCCGGGCCGACTTTGTGATCGTGCGCACTATAATATATTCGGGAGTTATGATGTGTCACGGTTTCCGAGGCCTCGCCATAGGGCCGGTTACCGTTTATGGAGTTATGATGTGATATGGCATTTGATATGTTCTGATGATATGATGTGTGTGTGATATGATGTGTCTGGAGACTGTACGGAGATTTGAAAACTTCTGGAGTTATGATGTGTTGTGGCACCAGCGTCAGGGGGTGACCACGTTCCTATACCCTATGCATGATTTGATTTGCATTTGTACGTTCGCCTCCCGCGCAGGTTTGCTTTGTTTACAATGTTGGTGTGTTTGTTCTTTCTGACTCTAGCTGTGTTTGTAATTTCTGTACCTTCTGTTTTACATACTCAGTACGTCTCCCGTACTGACCCCCGTTTCTTCGGGGGCTGTGTTTCATGCCCGCAGGTACAGAAGCTCGTTTGGGTGGTCCTCCAGTTTAGGCTACTTATTCTGCTGTGTTGAAGAGCTCCCCTTGATCCGGAGCCTACTTTCGGTACATATCTTTTGGTTGTGTCTGTATTCTGTATATTTGGATGAGTGGGTACGGCGGGGCCCTGTCCCGTCCTATGTTCTTATGTTCCGTTTTGTTTAGAGGCCTGTAGTCAAATTTGTGGGTCGTGGGTCCGGTGTGTTTGCATGCGAGTCCGTTTTACGATCTTGAGCGGCCCGTACGCTACTATGGCCAAGTCGGCCTCTGAGTTTGTATGTGTGCGTATGCATTTGGGGGCGATGTACATTCCGCCACCCCTCTGATGTGTGTGTGTGAAATTTGGCGATGTATATTCCGCCTCCTTTCTGACTTGTAATCTGTCTGATCTGTACGGGCGTCTGCTTAGAATAAGTGTTCGGTAGATGTCTGATTGCGATGTTGAGTTCGAATAGCGTATGCTGAGTTCGGTTGAGTTTGAATTGCGATGGTCTGGGTGTGAGTTCGTTTGGGGTGTCCCTGTAGGGCACCAGTCGCGGCCCACGGGGCTGGGTCGTGACATCTATGACCCTCCTATATGATGGAACTTATGAGTCCTTAAATATACCAAATTACATACGAGTATGATAATGATGATAATAAGTTAAAGTATAGAGATTCGATAGCTCATGATATGATGATCCCATAATGCTGATGATGTCATTATTTCTAACACTTACCTTATGCACTATTTCCTTCAAGGTGAGGCAAAGTACTCATAAATTTTCATAATATAATCGGGGGTTTACGACCTTACGTCACCCTGACATAGCCATGGTTGTCTTCAAATGTCTAATGTATGCTCCTAATGCTAAATGTGAAATAATGCTAAGTCATGATATTTCTATAAGATGTTTAATGATGCTAGCTTATAATATGCCTATGTTATGTATGAAAATGCCAAGCTATGATAAGATCGCGATACGTTCCTGAAATGTGAAATAGTGATGGGTAATGATTGATTGTGTGATGGTGAGATTCCACCGCGCCAGAATGGCCGGGCATGACACCGCTAAGGCAGGCTGCATATGGTTCCACCGAGCCTAGATGGCCGGGCATGTCACTGCTAAGGCGATTTGCGATGTTAACACCGATCCTAGAGGGCCGGGAATGATCACCACTAGTGGGCGGCATATGATGGTTAGCCGTACGCGGGTTAACGATGAGGATTGTGATGTGACGAGATATGTGATGTGATGACATATGTACTATGGTTATGTAAAATATGATATATGTACGAGATGTATTTGCCTATGACATTCTTGCAGGTTATATCTTTCTCTTATGGCTCACGGTCCTCCTATTATATTTATTTCATTCTTGCCTTACATACTCAGTACAATATTCGTACTGACGTCCGTTTTCTTTGGACGCTGTGTTCATGCCCACAGGTAGACAGGGAGGCGAGCTTGAGCCAGACTCGTAGGAGCTGTTAGCCGATTGAAAGCACTCCTTTGTTCCGGAGGTGCTTGATTATTCTTTTTTGTATATTTGTATATGTTGGGCTCGACGGGGTCCTGTCCCGTCTATGCGTCTTGTACAGTAGAGGCTCGTAGATACACAATGTGGGTTATGTGGTCGGATAAGGTCACTATGGTATAATTGTATATATTATTCTGATAGCCTAAAGGGCTTATGTATATGAAACTATTTATGTTTATAAATGAAACATGACTTTCTTATGATTTGAGTATAAAATCGATAAAAGAGTAGTTAATGAGCATGATGAGTAGTGGAACGAGCGGTGCTCGAGGGTTAGCCCCGGGTACCCATCGCGGCCCCTAGCTGGGTCGTAACACTCATAATCCGAGTTCAACTAAATTTGTAGCTCGCCACAACTGTTTCTTTAACCTCCTTCCCTCAAATCTCACAATACAACCCAGAAGCATAGGGCTACGACAATTCTTACTCCATTACGACCTTCTTACAACATATATATATATATATCTAGCTTCGATTTCCTTGTACCGGCGGCCACTTCACCCGTCGTTATTCCTTATTGGCTTTCTGATATGGCCTTTTTGCAATTACAGTCGGGCATAGCTTCACGTTGACGGTTCATATACTCCATAGCATATGCTCTCATGTTTAGTATAATTAGTGATCCCTGAAATGTTTTCTAATATCAGGTTAACTCTTTTATTTCTATTCATAAGAGCAACGTTCTTCCTTTCTTCGGAAAAGTACCAAACTACCAATCGTTGTTGCTTTTGTTACAATAGTCCTTGTCATCCTAAGTATCCTTTGGGTTCGTCATCCTCTCTGTCATCCTTGTGAATTTGACTTGGAAACCTTTCTTGCTCTCTTTACTTCCTTTTTAGGACCTATCACTGCATACTTAGGTACGGTGCAATTTTGCCCGATACGGTGGTTCAAACCATGATCTAGAAATGTCGTAGCTCATATCGGCGTGAAGCATTCTCTTAAGGTGTCTTCCGTACTTTCTTCCTATGTCTGCCTCATGGTATACTTATTATCAATTCGTTTATGCTTATTTACGATACCTTCCTGATGTGCCAATACGCCTCGAACTCTGGCCCTGAGTTAATAAATTTCTTCTTATGGAGCTTGGGAATGCCATAATTCCTGTCAGGTCTAACATGTTCGTCTATACCATACCATTTTGTCAATATTTACATAGCCTTCCATCCATTGCTAGTCCTTTCGCCCGTTTAACTCACTTATTCACAATTCTTCTTAGCTGTGCGTTTATGTTGCCGCTGTGCATCCAAGTCTTCTGAGTGTCCTGCTGATAGCAACCAAGGAAGCTTAATTTTCGTTGAAGACTAAAAAATATCAAGATGCTTTAATGGGCTTCATTTGGTAATGAAAACATGTCTTGTAATGGAGGAATAGCTCCAGCCGAAAGTAGATCTTTTGGGAAAGTCTTAATACTAATTGGAGGCCCATATTGAAGACCAAGATGAGTTGGATTATGGCCCAAAACATGCCCAAAGAAGGAACAAGTTCAGCAGCCCATACTTATGTTTCTAGAAGATCATTTAATGCTATGTTGACTACATTTAATGTTTTTATTGAACAAAGTGTTGGTGGTCTTCTATGCACATTGGAACAAATGTTTGGTGGTCTTCTATGCACATTGGAACAAATGTTTGGTGGTCTTATATGCACATTGGAACAAATGTTTGGTGGTCTTCTATGCACTTTGGAACAAAGAATTGGTGGTCTTCTATGCTGCTTGGAAATTGCACCTTAATTAATTTAGTTTGACCAACTTTATTTTCTTTAGGGTGGCAGCCACCATTTCTCCTATATAAAGGGGTGTTTTCTCTTTCATTGTAACTAAGTTTGAATATTAATAATATTAGCCTTGTGGTTATGGAGACCTTTGAGGTTCTATATTGGGTTATGCCCTTTTTGTTCTACTTTGAACAACAACTCGGATTCTTCAATGGTAAGATTCCTTGTTTGAGTTCCCTCCCTCCATTTATTCTTCTTCTTAATTGATTCAACTCCTTCTTTCACTATTAAACAACGTTTTAAGTATCAAATACTTGAACTTGTGTTCTTCTTTCTCAAGAATCAATCCCTCCCCCTTTCTAATTTTCAATTCTAAAGTCTTCCGCTAACCGTGTTGTTATCAAGTGGTATCAGAGCTTTGGATGGTTGAGTATTCCTATACTCACCCGATCTATTGATTTGAATTCTAAATAGCAAAAAAAAAAAAATCTGAAAAAAAAAATACTGTAGCACCTGAACTGTAGCAAAAAAAGTTAGAAAAAGAAAAAACTGCTCAAGTGGACAGTGCCGTGAACAGTACTCTCTAAGTTTTCTTTACTTATTCTTGATTTCTTCAATCCTTTATCTTGTGATTTGTTGACTTTAAATTATTGGGAAATCCATTGTGGTTGTTATCTCTTGAAAATCCCATTAGTTTTAAAGATTCTTTGACTTTTGCTCATCAAGGAACTCAAGAGTCACTTTGAGGAATGCAAAGGTCATTGCAATACATTTGTATCCAAACTCATTGATATGTTCTAAATCTTTTCTTGAAAGTGTTTATTTCTTGCATTTAGTTTTCTTTATGTTCTCTTACTAGATACTTGAAGTATTTGTCCATACTTAGAGTTGTCTAGTAATTTTGTGTCTATTTCATTGTTTCGTGCCAATTTGTTCCGTGTTTTTTTTTTCTCTCTATTTTCATTGTGTATTTCTTATTTCCTGTCTGTTTATGTTTTTTCTTGTCCTTTCTTTGTTTGTCATAAACTCCATTCTTGAATCATGCTTTGGAACTTACTTTGAAGTGTTTGAGTTGTTGGTTTATTGAAGAACTTCGAGGCGCAACCCTTGAGTGGTAAAAGGCAAGAGTGGTGAGATTATTTGAGGGTAAAAGCCTAATAGTGTGAAATACGAGTGTTGAGATCCACAACTTGAGTGATACACGTAAGGGAGTGTATGTGAGATCATTTTACTACTAACTGTTTTCTCTTTTTTTAAAGCGTGTTTTCTACAGATTCTGAAAGCATTTGGAGTGAAGGGATGGATTATTATAGTGAAGAAGAGTGGGAATCAGATGCAGAAGATGATAGAAGGGCATACAATGATTCTTGTGAAGAGTATGGTGGCTACGATGAGTCAAATACCCAAACCTATGATGAGTCACATCAGATTTGCGATTCGAGTGAAGGTAATAACATTTGTGAGGATTATAGTAGTGATGAATCTTTTGATTATGATGACATTAGTTATGGTGATGAATGTGTTGATTATGTTGAAGTTGGGAGTTTGAATCCTATTAAACCTATTCCGGTAAGATCTAGTTTGGGAAAGAGTCTTAGAAGAGGCATGAGCTTACTAGAGTTAACAAAGTTTTTCAAACTAGAATGGAGGTACTGTCTAAGGTGTGTGCTACTAAGATTGACAAGAATGTTTGTCATAACTTAGTTAGTGCTTACTTTGTTGAAAAAGTAGGTTTATCTTGTGTTAAGGATGCTTCACCCTACATCTTAAAAGGAGTGAAGGTAGAGAAGAGGGTGTTGGTGTCATTAACTCTTGGGAGATACAAGGATGAGGTTTGGTGTGACGTAATTCCCTTATTCACATGTCATGTCTTATTGGGAAAGCCATGGTATCTCTATAAGAAAGTTTCATATGATCTAGAAAAGAATAGGTATTCCTTGGTGAAAGATGATGGAAAAAGAACTACCCTTGTATCTTTGTCACCTACAGAGATTCAAGAAGATCAATTAAAGGTAAGGAGATCAATAGAGGTGTTTGAAAAGGAAAAGGTCTCCAAGAGGGGAAACAATAGTGGGATTGGGAAGCCTAAAATTAGAGTTGATGTTAGAAGTCCTCCAAGGGATAAAAGAGGGATTCTAGGCAAGTATATGGGAACTTCTGATACTTATTGCAGCATACCTTGCCCGGGGATAGAAAGGGATGATGCCGCATTGACAACCTTCTCTACACCAAACAAAAGTGAGGATGAGAGACAAAAGAACGAGAGAAGTGAGAGTGAGCAACTTGACAACTCGAGAGAGGAAGTGATGAGTGAAAAGAGTGAGTTGTTAAGAAGAAAAAATAAGTGGAAAAAATTGAGTGAAGTGAGCTCAAGAGGTAAAATAGAGAGTGAACAAGTACACTTGAGAGACGAGGAAAAAGAAGAGATTAAAAGAATTGAGTGCATAAGTGTGAAAGATTTTTGTTCAAGTTCTAACCAATTAACTCATTCTTTTTCTAGTGTTTGTGCTCCAAATGTGCAGGTTATTGAAAAAGAACCCATTGAAGTGTTAGAACAACAATTGAAGGAAGAATCTAGCTTCAAATGGGATTTGAACGGAGCAAAGGATGATGATTCATGGAAACAATTGCAAGTAGAAGACAAAGTTGAGCCTGATGATCTCATGTGGTATGACCTTATCGATGATCTATTTGTAGATGCAAATGAAAATGAACTTGTACCACAATCTCATAAATCAAGAGTTTTAAGCGAAGGTATAACTCAAATTGGGACATAACCTAACCTTTTATTTTGTTCTTCTCAATTGAGCAATCTGCCACAATGTGGTGAAAGTGGGGGACGAGATAAGTTGAGTGAACAAATCCAAGAAAATTTGAGAGAGGATGAATCTTGTTCATATGCTAATCAACTAACTCTTTCTTGTTTTAGTCTTTTATCTCCTTTCATGCAGAAAATTGAGGATGAACTTTGTGTAAAGGATGATGACAACTCACTTGAAGAAGACAATCTCATGGGTCAAGGTTTTATAGTGTGGGATAACCTATTATGGGATGATACTAAACATGAGTTTAATGTACATTTTTGTCCACTTTGGGATTCTAATGAAGGAAGCAAAGGTGATGAAGTTTCCAATAAAGACATTGAGACACATGAAGCTTTTGGTGCCGTAGATATTGAGAAAGTTGAGCTAGGTGCAGAATGTAGTAGCTCAAGTGTGGAAAAGGACAAGTGCTCACATGTTTTCAACTTCACAATATCTTTATCTTGTTTTCTAGATCCTTATTTGCAGGTTCATTCCAAGCCACTTCACAAGAAAATAACTTTTGATCCATATCATGACCGTGGTATATTGAATGGTGAGGTTAAGTTGCTTAGAAAGAGAAAATATGGTATGTTTTCTTGGTATTCATATGCTTTTGGTCTGGCTAATGATCCTCTACTGTTTAAAGAGCTTATGAATTGTGTGTTTAGTTCTTGTGTTGGAAATTACATTGTTCTATTAGATGATGAAATGCTTGGATATTTAAAATGGGTGTTTGTGCTTAAAAGAACTAAGTGGGTTAAGTGGTTGCATGGTCACTACCTTGTGTTGTTTTTACCAAATGCTTGTTTTGTTTCCTTTGTTTGCTCCCTACTTATTGTGATCATCATGTTGGTTACAGGTCAATGTCAAGATTCGAGGACGAATCTTCTTTAAGAGGGGGAGAATGATAGCAACCATAGAGGCTCAAATGCATTAAGGAGCAAAAAAGGTCACCACCAAGATTCGGGACGAATCTTCTATAAGAGGGGGAGAATGATAGAAACCAAGGAAGCTTAATTTTCTTTAAAGACTAAAAAATATCAAGATGCTTTAATGGGCTTCATTTGGTAATGAAAACATGTCTTGTAATGGAGGAATAGCTCCAGCCAAAAGTAGATCTTTTGGGAAAGTCTTAATACTAATTGGAGGCCCAAATTGAAGACCAAGAGGAGTTGGATTATGGCCCAAAACATGCCCAAAGAAGGAACAAGTTCAGCAGCCTATACTTATGTTTCTAGAAGATCATTTAATGCTATGTTGACTACATTTAATGTTTTTATTGAACAAAGTGTTGGTGGTCTTCTATGCACATTGGGACAAATGTTTGGTGGTCTTCTATGCACATTGGAACAAATGTTTGGTGGTCTTCTATGCACATTGGAACAAATGTTTGGTGGTCTTCTATGCACATTGGAACAAATGTTTGGTGGTCTTCTATGCACTTTGGAACAAAGAATTGGTGGTCTTCTATGCAGCTTGGAAATTGCACCTTAATTAATTTAGTTTGACCAACTTTATTTTCTTTAGTGTGGCAGCCACCATTTCTCCTATATAAAGGGGTGTTTTCTCTTTCATTGTAACTAAGTTTGAATATTAATAATATTAGCCTTGTTTTGTGGAGACCTTTGAGGTTCTCTTTTGGGTTATGCCCTTTTTGTTCTACTTTGAACCGCAACTCGGATTCTTCGATGGTAAGATTCCTTGTTTGAGTTCCCTCCCTCAATTTGTTCTTTTTCTTAATTGATTCAACTCCTTCTTTCACTATTAAACAATGTTTTAAGTATCAAATACTTGAACTTGTGTTCTTCTTTCTCAAGAATCAATCCTTCCCCCTTTCTAATTTTCAATTCTAAAGTCTTCCACTAACCGTGTTGTTATCACCTGCCACTTCTTGCTCTTAGCATGGGATTCTTACAATTTACACTCTCTCCATCCTCGTTCATCGAGCCTTCATCCGTCTTTTTGATGCCACGGCCATGGTGTCTTCCTTGCACGTTCCCTACATTTCATTCTATTTCCTTTATAATCGAATCTCTCGGTCTTACAGAAATTCTTAACTCATGTCATTAATTTTCTAATCATAGGTGTCGCCCCATCACCCTCGTCCTTATCTCGGTGATTGATGGGTTTCCTACCACTAACTTGTTAAAGTATCCTTCGTACTCCCATGGTTAAATATTTCCAGTTACTTTACTCCTAAATGCTCTCCTCTTCCTTCGATCAACCCATTAGTATACCTGTCCTACTACTATCCCTAACCTTTCTTGGGTTGCTTCCTTCTTGAGCGCCCTTCTCCTCCTGTTATTTATAGCATCGACCCTGAAACTCGTGAAATATTCCTTTAAACGTGCAAATCTGTTCTGTTCTTAAGTCATGCTTTAGGTAAGCTTCTCTATGCCCGAGGCAACCGTGTCAATTTGACCAAACATTTATCCCTTTATATATCTACTTTTCGAGCGTTGCAAATCTTTTAGCATCATTGCAAGGCCTAATCATCCTTTCTCTTACTTCACATTCCTCGTCGTGGTCATTATCCTTTTAGTCCCACTTATTGAAATCTGTTCTCTAGCCCCACACATTCCTCTTTTATTCCATACTACTACACTTTATCCCTTTCACATTCCTACCTTCGAATTTTTACCGAAATAGTCCCGTGCTTTGCTTGTCGTCTCTCTTGGAAGCTTCACTCTCTCATGTTTCTTACTCTTTCACTTTTTCGACATTTTGATCTCTTTACCTTCCATATATTCACTTTCTTTCTTTTCCAGATGTCATTGCCTTAGAACTTTCCAGTTCTAGCCTGTGGTGAAAATAACATCAGCCTACCTGGTAACGTTCGTTTGTCAATTTAACTTTATCACCCTGTTCGATCAATGCCTTCAATATACCGCAACGCCGGTTGCTGGGATACACATACCCAATGATACAGCCACATATGGGATATCATGTGCACTCATGTATATCTTTACTAACTCCTCGCTTACTAAGTATTTCCAAACACTACTTAAACTCATCCTAGTTCTAAAGCTGTGATGCACCTTCTTCCTCTTTTCCGGTCTAATCTGCCTCATCCCACGCGATCTTCCTATGGTTTCCAACCACTCCGCATACTCTAATTTCCCTTAGGCTATTCTAGTTTCTCATTTGTCTCTTATGTCTGAATTTATAGGACTTTTAGCACACTTCCCAGGGGGTCACCCATCTTGATATTTCTCTCACTCTAGGACGCTTAACCTTGAAACTCTGATAAAATCCGGCGCGTTAGTGCTGGTATAATCGCATCCACCTCACCGCATGACCTTCATCACATAATCTAGAGCAAGTTGAAGTCTTAACAGATTCCAAAACATACTCGTGATGCATCTCCCTCCGAATTAGAAAGGATTTCTTACTCTTCCGACTACACAATTACTACCTTGGCCTTTTTTGTCACGACCCAACCCCGTGGGCCATGACTAGTGCCCGACCTGGACACTCATATACGTACCTGTTATATATAGTCGAACTGAAGCTAAAATCAATATGGAAACTTGCAAAGGAACTCCAGAGGTTCATAACGTCATCATATATACACAAACTCAAATAACCTGTCTCTTGAGGAGTCACTACTAATCAAAACATAATATGATACGCAAGCCGACAAGGCTGCCACTACATATCAATATCATATATATATATATACATCAAAAGGATCTGTACCCAAAAGTCTATGTAACACCCCGTATCTTGTAACTAAGTTTGGACTCATATCATTAGAGTTTTAGTGGAATAAAACTGATGGTTTGAACGTTTTGCGAAAATGGTTGATAGGCCTATTTCGGGCAGCCATAAATCCTTGATTAGTTGGGAATTTGGGAAAGTACCCTTAATGAAAGTTGTAGTATGTAGAAATACCTTTCTAACGATATAAGGACCAAGCCAATCAGAGATCGGAGCAAGTAGATATGATCGTCTCAATATGGCTAATAGTAAGACACTTAAAATTCTATAGAATCGGCTAAGTTTTCGATACGTCTGCCTTCCAGTCAACTTTCGTGAAACTCCGTTGGGAATTTGAGAAACCTTAAAACATGAAAGTTGTATCCCTTTGGAATAGCGTTCCAACGGTATATTGTGGAGCCCAAACAGAGCTGTGTACAAGAAGTTATGCCTATTTTACTGAACACTGTGCAGAACCGACACCGTCGCTTCTCGGGGCGCGTGAGGGCTCGTGAGAGCGCGCGCGATGGCCCCGCTTCGCGGACCCATTGAGAAACAGGTTGAATTCGGGTTAAAAGTTGGGATTTCGCATTTTAAGTTATATTTAACCTTGGGGCTTATTTCCCTAACACCCCTAGTCACGAAAAATTACCCTAAAGTCAGGAAGAACAAGTCCCAAGCCTCAAGAAACTTCCAAGGTAAGTTTATCATGATTCTAGGTTGAATTCAAGTCCCTAATCCCTTTCTAACTTGAGTAAACCTTTCCAACTCAATTCTAACATATACTCTAATAATCTAAGCAAGAAATCATTGTTCCTAATCTAGGGTTATCAAGAAAACCATCTCAAGGTTCAAGAATCAAGATTTAGGAAATCTTCTCCAAAATTCAAGTCTTTAATTCAAGATTTTGGAGCAATTTAAGGTATGTAGAACTTCCATCCACATGTGGGAATCTCTACGTTCTTCCCCATGCTCCGTTTCTTGATATCAATGAAGTTCAAATCCTAGGGTATTAAATCCAACATATTAGTAGCCCGTATTTATGTATTTATGTACATGGATTTTGTATCTATATTCGTTGTTGAATTCCTAATCTTCCATTACGGTTATTAGGAACCCTTGCTTAATCCATGAATCATGAATTCATCCTCATGTGTTCTCATTATGTTTATATGAAACTTTATGATTTTATCTCGCAAGTTGCAAGCATGTTTTCAAGTCAATTATCTATATATGATTACGAACTATTCTTATTACTCATGAATCAAGAACATGTTTGCAAGACTTTACAAGTTATTTCATGAAACCATGTTTACAAGTTACTCCATGAAACCATGTTTACAAGTTATTTCGTGAAATCATGATTACAAGTTATTTACAAGTTATTTCACGAAAATCACGGGGTTCTTAGCCAACTATATCATGTTCATGTTTTTGGGAATTGCTTAGTTAACCGAGAAGGCTCAGATAGCCTGAAACTACGTTGCCACCGTAGGATAAGGGTTGTCAGCAAGGAGGCAACACCTTCATTATGCAGTTTGGATCCTTACATGCTTATTATTACTTAAATCTCATACCCCTTGCAAGGTGTGAGTGTTCTGCTGGTAGGACGCAAGTACCAGAATCATGTTGTCGGTTATACTATAGCGTTCCCCACGTTACAAGCAGTTTTATATACATGTATTTCCATTGATTTACTATTTTCAGACTTTACTCACGTTTCATGCTCATGTTCAAATTACATTCAGTTTCAGTTCATGTCCTATATCTATGTTATGCCATGTTCTTCGTTTCAGCAGGTTTTACATACTAGTACTATTCACCATGTACTAACGTCCCTTTTTCCTGGGGCCTGCACTTCACGGTGCAGATACCGATTTTCAGGAGCATACACCTGCGCAGTAGGATCACTTCAGGTATCAGCTTATTGGTGAGCCCCACTCCTCTCGGGGTTCAACATGGAGTTTGCATTAGTATTCAGTTTATAGTAGTCCAGGGCTATGTCCTGGTAGTTAGTATCCAGACATGTTTTAGAGGTTTCATAGACAGATGTTAGTTCACAGAGTCAGTTATGCTTTCATGTTTGCAGACTATTATGTTTTC
Source organism: Lycium barbarum (assembly GCF_019175385.1). Classification (NCBI taxonomy): domain Eukaryota; kingdom Viridiplantae; phylum Streptophyta; class Magnoliopsida; order Solanales; family Solanaceae; genus Lycium; species Lycium barbarum. The sequence continues at coordinate 71,162,105 of NC_083346.1, forward strand.
ATGATACTTCATGCTATGAGATAATTTCAAGACTTATTCCGCAAATTACATTTTTCATGATTCATTTAAATTGCATCATGTAGATTATATTGTTTTGATGCCCATGTTGACAAGCAAGCCATGTGGTTCGCTCGGACACATGCAAGCAAGGCCCGAGTGTCGTGTTACGCCCAGGCCATGGTTTGGGGCGTGACCAAGCATGCAGCTCAATTGGTGATAGGCGACTCCTTTGGAGTGTAAAGAAGCCTGAGGTTCCGGGTTTGATACTCCGCATCGCTGCAGCGTGAAGCGGGGCACACGCAGATGTGTGGCCAAGGCTGCGAACTGGCTGTACCCAGGTGTAGACAATACCCCAGTATGGGGGGTCCACAGGCAAGCCTGTGGGTCCTCACAGTCTAGGCTCAGGAACAATGGAGCACTCCAAGGTAGATAAGTAGAAGTCCTAAGCTAGTGGATCACCAAAGCGAGTATCTGCACCTGCGAACATGAAACGCAGCCCCCCGAAGAAAGGGGATCAGTACGAGATATGTACTGAGTATATAAAGCATGAAATACATTAAGGAAGATCATAACTGAAGTAGAGATTCCAGGAGACAAGTATGATAACCAAGAAATCACTGTACCTGTGCCTTACGAAATAAAATCATGCATATCATTATCATATACCATACCGGGCCCATTATGGGACTCGGTGAATAAAGTCGTGTACACGTATACCATACCCGGCCCATCATGGGACGCGGTACCATAATCATATCATCATATCATCATTTGCCCACTTCACCTTCTTCAACTTTAACTTCTAATGTTGCTGCCTCCTTGGAACATTTAGAATACTTTCATGGAATCAAAATTCTTGTTCCTTTTAATTTCATGGGCTGGGTGTGAGCTTCGGCAGCCATGGCTGCCTCCTTGAATCACTAGAACACCATAGGGATTTATAGTTCTCTTCCTTTTTCATTTGGGGTTGGTAGTGGATGCCATGGCAGTGAACTTGGAGTTGCTGCCATAGCCATGGCCGAGAGCTCCTCTCTCTACTTCACTTGGTGAAGATGACAGCTTCTCTCTCTTAACTCACTTTGTGGATGAAAGAAATATAATGAGTCATCCATTAGATATTTGTATGCTGCCCACTAAGTTGACAAGTGTCCAGCCACATGACATGTGTCCCATTAATATGTCATTATCCACGAGCTAATCATATTCAGCCATGTCTTAGTGGGGCCCACTTAGCGATCTAATTTAGGCTAATTAATCAGAACTAATCACTAATCCCCACTTAATAATATAATCTTGGTTAATTAATCCCTAATCTCCACTAATATTTCTACACTAATAGAAATTTGCAAGCAAGTCATGCACTTATTAAAATCGGGGATTAAAAGTCTCTATCTCATATCCCAAAATAATCCTGTCCATAAACTTATCTCGATTAGCTTAAAAATATTCAAATGTACAAAAATACGGGATATAACATTTTTAATCCTCAATATTCATCTTTCTCCTATGTGTATGACTACCTTTCGTCCTAGATTTCTAGATTCCCAATGGTGGCGAAAACACCTTGATCGCCGTTACTTATGAATACTTGATTATCGGCCATTTTCGGATTCCCGCTCACCGCTATTAAATAATAATCTCGAGCAAAGACACATACATATACATTTCCAATAAGGGCTCATATACCTGTAGCTGATTGATCTCTAGTCTGATCTGGTGGACTATAAGGTGAGATGTGCTCTTCGTCATCGTCTACCCACCATCTGCTCATCTAGCCTTCATCATCTCTCTCATCTGAGTCCGAGGGATATAGATAACTGGGTAACTCCTGGATTACGGACAGCCAGGATAGAGGGCTAGAGTAATTCGTAACACTCACCGGGGAGGCTATTCTAACGTAGTGCTCTACCATAGGAGCAGCTGGTACGGCCTCGGGGATCTCCTCCTCTGGTGTCCCAGACGAATACTTGGACAGACCTGTGTCATAACTACCCTTAGGGGGGTCCCCCTCCCTGGAAGTCAAAAACTCTAGAGGAATCGTCGCTGAGTCCTCCGAAGGATCAGTCTCAATGGAATAACTGAGGCTCCTCCGACTCGGTCCTGGAGCTTGGGGTCCTGGACAACTCTAGGGATCTTCTTAGCACCCCCACTATTCGAGGCTGATCTTTTCATCTCTCGTCAGTCTACACTTACCTGCAGGAAAAAGGATCAGAAGCGATCTTTCCTAGACTCTGGCTCTATCGCACGACTTAAGACAGAAGGAAAGGTCAATGATTCCTAAATTCCCTACAACATCCTGCTTATAAATGTGGCCGGCTTCACACCCATAAACAGGACTCTTCCAGACACGGCTTGTAGACAACCCTAGGACAGAACTGCTCTGATACCAATTTGTCACACCCCACCCTTGGTAGGGCTTGATTGGCACCCGGCACCTTACGGAAACCGAGCGAACCAACTTATAACTTACATCCTTCGTGTCTCAAATGGAAACAATAGGATCGAGAGGCTAAATACGAACATAATATCATGCATAAGTATATGTACATTGGACCCGTGATGCCAACATTACTATCGTCACACTATGACTAAGTTGTACAAAGGAACTGTCTACAAAGCCTCTATGAACATGACTGCAGTATACCAATCGGGACAGGGCCCCCGACATACCCTGAACAAAATCATGCCTATATATATATATATATGTATGTATATATATATATATATATATATATATATATATATATATATATATATATATATATATATATATATATATATATATATATATCTAGACTCGGCAGTGCTCTAGGAAGAAATAGAGCTCACCAATCAGAACTGGTACCTAAAGGCAGCCTACTATGGAAGATCCTTCTCTCGTCTATCTACACCTGCGGGCATGAACGCAGCGTCCACAAGAAAGGACGTCAGTACGAATAATGTACCGAGTATGTAAGGCATGAATAGTAACATATTAAGAGATAGTGAACATGGGAAATAATATAATAAACGTATGACGATAAGTAACATAAAAGGGATCAGCCCGTGCCTTTGAATGCCCTTTTAAGGTGAATGTCGTGCATGCTTAGCTTTTTTTTTTTTTTTAAAAAAAAAAAGACTTTTCCATACATATCCATATATAATACCTTGTCTGGCCATTAAGGCGCGGTAATATAAATACATATATATAGCATCTTACATGGTGTTATCTTACCCGACCCTTTCGGGAATCGATTTTATCTTACCTGGCCCTTTCGGTACTCGGTGTTATCTTACCCGGCCCTTTTGGGACTCGGTGTTATCTTTCTCGGCCCTTTTGGGACTCGGTGTTATCTTACTCGGCCCTTTCGCGACTCGGTGTTATCTTATCGGCCCTTTCGGGACTCGATGTTATCTTACTCGGCCCTTTTGGGGCTCGATGTTATCCCCAGCTGATCAGTGGGATGCAATGCATACATATATACATAAATTAAATCAACATGATCATTAGAGTTACCATTATCATCATATCAATCCTTGCAGGATCAACTATCGCAAGATGAAATCGACGATGTCACGGGAGTCTCAAGTATCATAAACTTAGGTAGCACTAGAAATAGAATCGTTATCATCGCTATATCTCACCTCGAAGGAACGAGTAACATGAGGTGAGACCATCAATAATAAGTATGGTTAAGGGATTCATGGAATGGCTCAATAGTCTATGGTTTGACGGAAATTCGCAAATAATGCCTTCAAATCATAGCTTCGGAGTTTCAAAAGAAGAGAATCATCATCATCGTCATAATCATCATAGAACATATTCCAATTAACATCATAAGAGGCTTTAAGAGTCATGAACTTCGAGCTTTTGAAAACAAGGCGGTTATGGAATCATAACATAGGAATCATGCCTTTGAAAGAAAGGGACGAGCCTTAACATAGTTGTTCCACCTCTTATTAGCTACGCTTATTCGCCCGAGCTCGCAAGTCTACATTTAAGACGATTTACACTAACGTTAGCCTCTTTATTGCACACTTGTTCCAAGTTTCAAATTAAACTATTCTATATTCTGCCAAAAATCGGGCAGCATCTCCTCTATTTATATGTCTAGCCCGAATTCTCAATTCAACAGCCAACAACAACAATAACAATACGAACATCAATAGCATCATTTCCAACTCCAAAGTATTCCATAGAACAGCCCACACGCTGTTTTCCAACTTCCATAACTAACCAACCCGTTATACAATTATTTAACCACGCTTTCTTCATAAATAAGCCGGTATTAACATAAATAGAAAGAGATTCATACCTTTCTCTTGGTAATACTGCAATATCTTCACTTCTGCACCATATACTAAAGCTACAATGCATTACTATACAATTTTGTAGTTGTAACTATACGTCGCCTGGACCAGAATTTGGGAATTTTTACCTGGTTTGGGCTAAAAGGTTGGCTTGGGGATTTGGGGAGAATTCTCCAGATTTTTTGAGAATATTTGAGGTGTTTTTTGGGGAAAATAAGGGGTATGCCCCTTTAAATAGCGGTTAGGTTCTGCCTGGACCGACTTAAAATTCCTTCAGCGCGATCGCGCCCCCTTTGGGCGCGTTCGCGCAGGCCTAATTGTTTTGACTGCGCATTCGTTCAGTAAAAAGGTCATAACTCTTGATACCGATATTGTGTGAGGTCCCACGACTTATGGTTGGAAAGCTCTTTCAATTATCTACAACTTTCATTCTTGGTGTTTTTCCAAATTACAAACTTATAGCAGCGTTTGTGTCCCTCCAAGTCAGATCATCCGAAAATGTTTCCTTAAATCGTCCTTTTGGAGGGCTTATGCCCATATTTGGCTTATGGGTCCTTCTTATGACTTGCTCAAATTTCCATGTACTACTCATATATCCATTTTTATGTCCTTTATAAAACTCCGGCGTGTGGGCCCCACTTAGCTTTCAGCAATGTGGGCTTCCGTCAATTGACATATGAACCAATTCACCTCATATGGCCTCCAAATGTCATATGTATACCATTATTACACTCTTATAATGTAACCTTTTTCCTTAATCCTCGCATAAATTTACTCTTCCTTAGGCCCATACTAAGCTGTCCACGACATTGGTAGCGTGAAATTTTTCGGGGTGTAACAAGTCCTCTGGACTCCTATCGTTTCCGCATAGACTTGCTTCGCACCTGTGTCAAAATCCACTTGAGTTTTACTCTTCAGTAAGAATGATAAAGCATTTCGTAAGCTTGAATCCCTATAAAAAGTCCGTCCCAACAATTTAGCCTGAAAAGAAAAAAAGTGGGGTAGAAGTGAAGTTTCTATTGAATTGACTAGGATCCTTTTGAATAGAAGAGCTTGTGGCAATAAACCATGGGTTATACTTTTGGGAGTATGGGGAGCTGTCAGCTACGCGCCATTGTTGGTTGGGAGCTGTCAGCTACGCGCCATTGTTGGTTCAGAGGCAGTTTGAGTCTCAGCTTTTCATCCCTCAGTATTTTGGGTTAGATCATCTAGAGTTTGACTTTTAGGGAGTGGTTTTCCCTTTTTGCCTTTTCCTTACTGGCTACACTTTTCATGAACTTGTTTTTCAATCCAGAGAGGGGATTAAACAACTCAACTCTATTTGTGCTCATGTCATAACGTTCATCCAGGAGAGCGATCATTAGGGATATGAATTTTTCCTTAGAGAAGGGATCTAACTTGTCTTTTAGATCAAGAATATTTAACCTTGAGTCCTTTTCTAAGTTCGACTTCTCGTCAGCCATGAGTGTTGAGGGATTTTCATTATCTTTAACACTGTTGTTGCTTTTCTGATCATTGAGCGGATCCTTCAACCTTTCTTTTCTGCTTTTTCTCTCTTCCATTCGATTTCTGATAGTGTGCAATATTTGATTCTGTGACCATTCTTCTCGCACTTAAAGCATCCTTCTTTTTGTGGTGTGCCGATACTCTTTCCCTTATTGGGTTTGACCTTTATCTTGAGAGCTTCATTGAAGAGCCTAATTTCTACTTACTGGGTCCTTCATAGTGGTGCAACACTCATCATGATCTTCTCCTGACGTGTTAGCCTCCGTGAGGAAAACCTGCACTGATACCACTTGTTGGGTTGCACGACCTACTTCCTATCCTATGCAATATCCAATTTTTGCCTAAGGATGGAACATGTTACTTTGCTTGTTCTACGTTTGCGTCTTGCAGAATATAAACAATAGGTAAGAAAAGAACACATGAATTTTACGTGGAAACCACCCGGCTCACAAGGGCGATAAAAACCACGACCTAAACCTCTGTACGATTTTCCCCAAAACTCCACTACAACGATGAGCGTTTACAAATTCAAGTTACATACTTTGTAACCTAGGAACTAACCTCTAATCCTTATCTTAATAATCAACCTTTGACTATCAACCAACGTTCAAGTTGACCTCCAACTTTAAGTTGAATTTACTACGTTTTGTATCAAACTGTATGCTTCTATGAAAGTGGATAAAGATACAACTCGATAATCAACCTAATACAAGTTTTCTAGACTCAAGAACTGTTAAAGATAAACTCTATTGTATAGCTTCTTCAATCTTCTTCTCGTACCAGGATCACACGCCAACATTCTGAATATCCTTGATATCTTAGTTGATCGCTCAATATTCTGAAATCTCTCTTTGTGGGTGCACAAACCTTCTTCTTGGTAAGACTTGGATATATATTGTTACATCCTGTACTTTTGTACATTGGACTTGTCGTAAGTTAATCGACATAAGTTCGAGGACAAGGTTAATTTTTGAGGTTATAAGTATTTATGCGATGCTTAACAAGTGATAAGTAGGTTTCGTGAAGGTTAGAGGTTACACAAATTGAATAGTATAAGTTTCATCAATACTATACCGGTACCTTCGGGCTATGGTTTGAACCGCTCGCACCGGAGGATTTTGATCATATTAGAGTATGCAAATAACGAGATCGGTGTGTAAAAGGATGAAGTCCCAAAATAATTTAGGACTTAACAAGTGTGACGACGGTGATTGAGAATAATATTTGGTGTATGTATAAAGAGGCTATGGACTAGAGTTCTACCACATTATTATGATAATGAGTATATGAAGTGTGTTAAAAGTGGTTCATGTTTAAGTAAATCATGATCAAGAAATTAATTATATGATTAATTGGTTAAACATTGGAATAAAGTGGGAGAATAAGGAGTTGATTATGGTATTAATTGAATTAAATGGAGAAGTGGATAACATCCACGTGTCACGTAAGGCAGCAAAGTTGGTGACTATATACCTCTATTAATAATGTGGCATTGACAAGATTAAGAGAGGATAGAGGTGGACTTAAAGGCATACACGTGTAAAGGAGGGGAAAGTATTATAGTAGTTTAGATTGTGATTAATACATGTATACATATGTTAATTCATAGATTTTATTTTGAGAAGAAGCGTAGGGGCAGCAGCTAATTTTTATAGCTGCGTCGTGATTTAAGTATAATATGGGCAGAAACGTACTAGTACATTCAGTTCTTGGAAGTTAACCAACAACGTTATTCAATTTTTTATGGGTTTTGCACATTGCTTCAATCTCGTTATTCCGTCTTATTGTGTTGTTGAATTCGGGCTTTCTTCGAAGTGAAGTAAGGAGGAAGAAGATTATTTCTTGGCATATATGGTAATAATTCTCCTCTCCTAGGTATATTTAATTTCATCCAGGTCATAATTATATCATGGGACGAGAAATACGAAAATTATACCGTAAATCGTATTTGATGTTGTTGTTGGCTTATGGGCTGTTTGTTGGACTGTTTTGTGGGTTATGTAGATGTTGTTATGGATGGAAATTCTGGTAAATAGCTTGAATAAGACGTTCTTGATGTTGCTATATATGTCTATGTGTTTATAAGGAGAATTGATGGAAGATTTGTCTATATAGACTTGGACTAAAACTCAAGGGAAGAGATTTCATGTTCTTGAACCAGTTGAAAAGGGACTGTGGCATAATTCTTACTTGGTTTGATATAGAAACTTGTATGTACCATTTTTGTTGATGTTGTTACTATTGATTGGGAGTTGTTTAAAGTTGGATTGGAGTAGGTAATATAGGGGAAATGCTGCTCAAATTTGCGGAAGTTGGTTACGAACCTAAAGAAGTATTGTACAAACCCTTTGCAAATTGTTTACGGTTTCCTTTACCTTGATTGTAGATTGGCCATTGTTGGAAGCATAGGTTGATTTAAGCGCGTAAGCGACAAAGGTATGTTAAGGCTATCACTTCTTTCTTTTTGGCATGAATTACATAAACGAGCGAACGATGAACATACATGACTCCAATGAATTCTACTTCTCAGCGGTACTTGACATGACAGTTGTCTTTGATTCTCAAGTGTCGGTTCATTCTAATTATTCTATTGAGTCCCAGATGATGATTCAGTTTGCATATGGTTGCTCATGATATTCTACTCGTGCATGCCGTTAATATATCATTCACCGAGTCCTGGGATGGGTATGCATTCGTGCACAGTTTCATTGCATTATTCACTGAGTCCCTCACTAGAGGGCCGGGTACGGTACATATATGATTATTATATTATATATGGATCGGGCCATACGTTCCTTGGCATTATTATATTATATATGGATCAGGCCGTACGTTTCTCGGCATTATTATATTATATATGGATCAGGCTGGATGTTCCACAACACTATCAGTTATATTATAATTTATGCCTATCATATGCCATGGAGTCAGTTTCAGTCATATAGAATTACGCAGAAATTCTCAGATGTTAGCCACAGATGCATTCAATTATTGAGACTAGTTTTCATGATTCATCTGTACTTTGATGTTCTTGTGCCTTACATACTCAGTACATTGTTCGTACTGACGTCCCTTTGCCTGGGGGCGTTGTGTTCATGCCACACAGTCCCAGATTATTTTGCAGGTAAAATTATTCAGCTAGGATGGTTGGCTATCAGTTGGGATTGGAAAACTCCATTTTCTTCCTGGAGCAGTGCCGAGTCATTATGGTTATCATATGTGCGTATGGGTACGTCGGGGCCCTGTCCCGACTCATATGATTCAGGTGTTTACTCTTAGAGACTTTGCAGACAGTGTCTTGTGGTTAGTACGTTAAGATATCATGTGTTGAGTGAAGCGACCATGTAGGCCGATATGTTAGTTTGACTTGGTTTTTGATTAATTGAGTATCATTCGCAAATTTCTATAGATTGACGGAAAGTACTTTATTATATTTCTGATTTTTTTTATGTCCAGTTTCATTATGTGAATGCTAGAGGGTTCGCTCAGCTCTAAGTAAGAGTTGGGTGCCCATCATGCCCTATCGGAATTGGGGTGTGACAAAGTGGTATCAGAGCAGTTCGTCCTAGGGGTTGTCTGCAAAGTCGTGTCTAGTAGAGTCTTGTTTATGGTGTGTTGCGTGCCACATTTATAACCAGGAGGCTACAGGGCATTTAGGATGGTTACTCTTCTTTCATATCTAAGATCGTGCGATAGAGCCAAGCTATAGGAAATGAGATTCCTTATACTAACCCTTGATTTCACCAGAAGAACGGTATCGACAGAAGAAAGTGACTGATGATATTGGAAGTTACAAAGGTAAGTCACTTCGTTGAGGCTACGTTGTCCGAATATGTATTTATATGATATTGGATTGGTTGTCATAGAGTTAGTCAGTGTAAGTACAATAGAGCAATTGATTAAATGTATCTCTTGATGATAAGTTCAGTTATAAGTTTGTGAACTAAACAAATTGAATGAATTAGTACAAAAGTAAGCAACGGTACGAAAGATATATGTCGGGTAAGGTAAGAATATTGAGGTATGATTGAAATGTAAAGCTGAAGAATGAAAGGAAAGGTAAATAGGAAAGTATAACAGGGCAGATCGCTGAAGGATCAGGTACATCTCGATGTGTGATATATGAGGTAAGTTTCGACATCTTTGTACTTTTACTGGAAATTGGGAGCCCTGTGTGGCTGAGATATGTTGTGTATATATTAGACCTATGAGGCATTATTGGTATTTGCTGTGTTAGGTTTTGGATAGTAAGAAATATAGAGGAAACTCTGCCGAAATGTTTCCTAGAATTTGAAGAAGATAAGATAGAAGCTTGTAATAGGTCCTAACGGGAAAGGATGTTGTGTAAAAAGTAATGGCAGGACAGGATTAAGTTCGGAGTATCATTGACAATTACAAGAGACGAGTTAAATGTTTATGAATTGATAGTAACGGTAATTATAAGATCTACATTGATATGGTAAAGAGAAATACTAGAGTGAATTTGGGAGACTGGTAGTACTAAAACATGACATAGAAGAGAAAGGGTAACTCCAACAGAGTGTGATACTGAAGTATTGATTGGATGGATAAGCACAAGTAAAAAACGACAAGTCTATTAGCTTAAAGTAACAACGTTACTGTTATATCCCGCATTTTGTGCAATCGGATAATTCAAGACAATCGCGGGAGGACAACAAGCAAGGCCATATTTTATTTTGTTTGGCATATGACTTGCATATGAAAAATTTAGAAGTGGAAATAATGAGGAAGGCCAAGGGCATAAAGGGAAATTCGCAATATGACTCGTAGAAATATGGAGGAAGGCTAAGGGTAAATTTGAAATTTGAAAAATAATTTTTTCATGAATTACAAAATACAAAAAAAGTGGGCTTGATCTTTTGGGTCAAGGTTGGCCATCCACCTTTCTTGATGGGCCAAGCCCATATGAGAATTAAATGGATAGCTTAAAAAGATGACTTAATAGTCATCTAATTCATACAATTCTCTAGAAATTTCAAGAGAACACAAATAAGAGAAGAAGGAGAAAAACCTTCAAGGGCCATTTCGGCCAAGACCAAACCCACAAGACCTTTGGAAAATTTTTCTTCAAAAATTATTCTCTTCCATCCAAACACTCCATTGAAGAGTCCTTAGCAAAGTAGAGTGGTTATTGAAGCAAGAAAAACACATATTCATATAAGTTGTCAATTCTAGCCAAGTGAAGAATCAAGGAACTAGGTAAGAATTCACTCCCTTTTTATGTTATGGATGTTTGTGCATGGTGTAGTATACAAAAATGAGTGAAGTTCATGAAATATATGGATATAGGGGTGGTGGCCGTGAGTGGTATACTATATGTATAGCCGTGTATATTGGTGAATTATGAAGGAATGATGAGCAAGTTTTATTTAGTATTTTGGTTGTTGTGTTGTGGATTTTATATTGCATATAAAGAATTGATAAGTGTTGTGAAGTATTAGTAGTTTGAAGTTTGTGTGTAAATTGAAAATAATGTTCTTGTATGGAAGACATGTAATGATATTACTATGATGTTGTTGGAATATATGTATTATAAGGTTGTAGTTGTTTCATTGGAATTAGGAAGTCTTGAAGGAAGTAGTAAGCTAATTGAAGTGTTGGAATATATCATGGATTTAAATATGGAAATTCTAATGTGGTTGTTGAATTTACGTTGATAGTTTGGCCGGGTTTGAATTCCCGAATTGTGGTTGATTAGAATTTGGCTAAGTTGAATGTTGAGGATGGTATACTTACAGAGGAAGTGCTGCCGAAATTTCGGTAGCCAAGTGTTTCCTTAAGATTTCAACTCTAAATACCCTAATGAGAGTTTGGGTAAATGTTACCAATTTGCAGATTTTGACGGAATTGCAACGTGAATTTGGAATAGCGTAAGGAGCAGAAAGAGGTATGTAAGGCTTCACCCTTCTTTCTATGGCATGTCTTAGATATAATAAGTTGGGTACGAGCCTCGGGGACAACTTTATTCCCCGGAATCCGCACCAAAAGTTTCTCCTTTTTCCTTTAGTAGAATTGAACTATAAAGTGTGCGAAATGTTGAAAAGACCTCCTAAACCCCTAGAACTTGCATAGATGGGACTCGACTACCCTAAAACCCTCACAAGTAACGCCATAACATGTACCATATGCAAACCGTATACGCTACCTTATTCGGGCCGAGGTGGGCCCGTTGTTCTCGGAATTTCCTTATAGTTCTGTTTGACTTACTAGAAGTTGAATCCAAGGGAATCCTTTGATCCCGATTTCATTACCAAATGATAAGTACTATAACTACTCTAACGAGGAGACTTCCACGATGATAATGATAACAATGATGCTAGACGAGAGGATATGCCTACGATAAGTACTACCGGAACGATTCTATGACTAACATTCCTAAGCTAAGTATTCTATGTGAATATGAAAGTAATAAACTAATTTTCGAATCTTATTTATATTCCTTAGCTATGACATTATTTTCTAAGGATTGCAAAGCCTATGAACTGACATCTATGATGCCCCGATTTCATTTTTCGTTTACTTTAATATTATTCTCCGTTGATAGTCTCACCTTAAAATACTCGTCCCTTCAAGGTGAGACGAAGCCATCACGAGTATTCCATAGTGTAATCGGAGGTCACCGACCTTACGTCACTCCGATGGACATGTAACTTTCCTTGAACTCCCGTGCATGCTGGTTATATGATACAGGTATATGTGTATGGACATGTATATGTATATAAGGTAAGTATTTGTATATAAGACATGTATATGTTTATAAAATATGTATACGACGAAAGATCCAGAGCGCTATAGACGCTGATATATGTACATGATACACGTATATGTATATAATGAAAGATCCAGAGCGCTATAGACGCTGATATATGTACATGATACACGTATACGTATATGATGAAAGAGCCAGAGCGCTATAGATGCTGATATATGTACATGATATATGCATATATATACGGGGAAGATGGAGGTAAGGGCAGAGCGTTATATACGCATATCCACCTGATCAGTTGGCATTATATGACATGATATCGTCCCGGACGCGGGATGCCCGGACACGGGATGTGTATTTATGGCTAAATGGATCGGCTGCCGACGCCTCGGCAATATGACATGTTCTATTTATATTTATATATATATATATGAACAAGAAAAGATTTTCAAAGGAAAGCTAAGCTATGATATGATACGCTAAGAAACGCTATGCTATGACTCGATACGCTATGACATAATATACCAAGATGTGATACGACACGACACACTATGATAGGGCAGGATATAATACGATGAAACATGACATGATATAAACACGGTTTTCTGTGCCTGTGAAAAAACAATGTTTCAAAGAGGAGAAGATAAGCCTTTATGATAGCCGGCCTGAAAAAGGGGCCTTCCTAAGTACAGGTGACCCCCTTACCTCATTACATGCCCTACGACCTCTTGATATTGTTAATTGTACTCTATGCTCCTGTTTATATTATCTTTTATGCCATACATACTCGGTACACTATTCGTACTGACGTCCCTTCTTGTGGACGCTGCGTTTCATGCCGCGCAGGTCAGCAGACGGGTGGACTTGATCCTTAGAAGCCTTACCAGCAGTGTTGACAGCGCTCCAATTGTTCCGGAGCCTCATTTCCGTGGTACTATTTTGTGTATGTATTCTCGGGCACGACAGTACTCGGCCCTTTCTATGTATAAGTGTATTATGTCTAGAGGCTCTTAGACAGATATGCACGGTCAGATATGTACAGTTAGATGTCTTGTATTTTGAGATGTTCGCGTCCATGTGTAACGCGATAGTAGAAATTTTACTACTTATGTTTATGACGACGCGGCTAATGTTAATGTTCAATAATGTTCAAAAAAAATATGGCACTGTTTATACGGCTTGCTAAGGGGTAAAGGTAACATGATAGGTAAGGGGTGCTCGGTACAAGTATCGGGTACTCGTCACGGCCCCTAGTCGGGTCGTGACAGAAGTGATATCAGAGCAGTTCGGTCCTAGGGGTTTGTCTACGAGCCGTGTCCAGTAGAGTCTTGTTTATGGGTGTGTAGCGCGCCACACTTATAAACAGGAGGCTACAGGACATTTAGGAAATATGACCTTCTTTGTACTCAAGATCGTGCGATAGAGCTATACTACCAGGTTTCCATATTCATTTCCTAATCCTGTGTTATGGTTTCAGTAATGCCGCCGAAGAAGAAAGCTAGGGCGGCCCAGAAGGGCGAGACGGTGGCTGGAAGAAGAGTTGAACGGGGGCTAGAAGAAGGAGAATCTCATAATGAAGCTCCCCCTCAGACTTTTCCTGCTCCCCCTGCACCAGCAGAGCAGGAAAGAGTTCCAGCTCCAGCCCCCGCACCTCCAGTTCCACCGCCAGCAGCTCCGGGCCAGCAGATGGCCGAGGCCATCCAGTTGTTGACCCAGCTAGTTGCCGCACAGGCTCAGCGGCAAGATGCAGACCCGGGAAACCGAGCGGTAAGTGCAAGGGCCCGCGACTTTATCACCCTGAAGCCTCCAGAGTTTTATGGATCAAAACCAGAGGAGGACCCGCAGAGTTTTATAGACGAGATGCTGAGGACTCTGGGGATCATACATGCTTCGGATACGGAGTCCGTAGCGTTGGCTTCATACAGACTGCAGGATGTGGCAGTTCTGTGGTATAATAGCTGGATATCTTCGAGGGGAGCAAATGCACCCCCTCCGATTTGGCAGGAGTTTACTGAAGCATTTCTACGGCATTTCCTACCACCAGAGGTTCGACGAGCTCGAGCCGATATGTTCTTGAACCTTAGACAGGGAAATATGAGTGTTCGAGAATACAGCTTTCGTTTCAACTCACTAGCCAGGTATGCCCCAGCCCTGATAGCTGATAGGGGAGATCATGTGCACGGATTCGTGAGTGGGCTAGGGCCACATTTAGTCAAGGAATGCTTGACGGCTTCACTCCAGGATGGGATGACTATTACTCGTATCCAGGCCCACGCCCAGAATCTGGAGGAACAGTACCAGTTACAGAGAGAGGAGTGTTATCCAGATAGGGGTTCCAGAAAAAGGGGCAGATCTTCTGGGACTAGAAGTGAGTATATAGGGGGGCAGGCACAGGAGCGATCTAGGTATTCAGGCCAATCATTGGCCGGCGCGCCACCCCGATTTGCGGATAGGGGATTTGACCGTTCTACTCACTCGAGACCAGATCAGGGTACTAGAGCTTCAGGATCCCAGTATAGATCTGATTCTAGCAGGATGATGCCACCCCCGCCACGGTGTGCTCGATGTGGTAGGCCACACTCTGGAGAGTGTCGCGCAGGTATAGGTGCTTGTTATACTTGTGGGCGGGTTGGCCATTTGATGCGTGATTGCCCACTGAGGTATGAGGGATATCGAGCCCAGCCCGCCGGGTTCGCGGTTGGTTCATCGTCGACCGTACGCCCTCCTGGACAGACTTCCCAAACACCAGTGGGCCGCGGCCGAGGTAGAGGAGGGGCACCTAGTTCAGCCGGTCCTCCGCACCGCCTATATGCATTGACAGGATGACAGGACCCTGAGCCTTCCGCAGACGCGGCCACAGGTACTTTTTCGGCACCTTCTATGATATGCGTGTTAATTGATTCGGATTCTATCTTATCCTACACTGCCCTTTGTATTGCTGAACATATTAAGAATTCGGAAATTAGGACGAAAAGTAGCCATACGCACAGGTAAAAAGACGAATACTAGAGATTGCGGAGGTTAGAACTGTAAATAAAAGAAAAGACGTGTTACGCGGGCGTTTCGAAATCTGCTAAGACCCCAACTCGTTCCATATTATGTGATATAAGTAGTGCGAGGGAGTGGAGGCGAAAATACTAACGCTAAGATGCTGAAATGCATTAAAGTTTCAAGGTTAAGCGTGCTAGGGTGAGAGCAATTTCAAGATGGGTGACCCCCTGGGAAACATGCTGAAAATTTCATAAATATGGGAACAAGAGACGAATATGAAATTAGGTAGTATAAAGTAAATTAGAGCGTATGAGGTGGTTAGAAACTCTATAGAAGTCGGGTATGTGAAGACGGAATAGACTAGCAGAAACGGAGAAGGCATGACAAAGCTTTGGGGATGAAGGGGAAAAGTACAGATGTTACAAGGTGAGACCGATGTTGAATCCGCACTAGATGATGCTAGAAAGCCCTAATGCGGCGATATACGGGAACATGTCTAGTGAGGGGATAGACGCGGCAGACTCCACGAAGAAGGAATTACCACTGTAAAGATCGCAAAGGACGACGGTTATTCAAAGGGCATAGGCGTGCGTAGACCCCTTAATAAAGGGGGGAAGAACATGTTAGACCTAAAATGGACTATGGCGATTCAAGATCCAATAAAGGGGACTTATTAACGTAGGGCCAGTATTCGGAACTAACTTAAATGACCTACGACATGAAGGCAATCTAAGCTCCTAAAATGGATATGGTAAACGAAGTATGAGATGACCACGAGGGAGACCTCCCCGAAGTATTATACTAAGCTATGATGCCAGTTTAACATTCGAGGACGAATGTTTTAAAGGGGGGGAGGATGTTATATCCCGCATTTTGTGCAATCGGATAATTCAAGACAATCGCGGGAGGACAACAAGCAAGGCCATATTTTATTTTGTTTGGCATATTAGTTGCATATGAAAAATTTAGAAGTGGAAATAATGAGGAAGGCCAAGGGCATAAAAGGAAATTCGCAATATGACTCGTAGAAATATGGAGGAAGGCTAAGGGTAAATTTGAAATTTGAAAAATAATTTTTTCATGAATTACAAAATACAAAAAAAAGTGGGCTTCATCTTTTGGGTCAAGGTTGGCCATCCACCTTTCTTGATGGGCCAAGACCATATGAGAATTAAATGGATAGCTTAAAAAGATGACTTAATAGTCATCTAATTCATACAATTCTCTAGAAATTTCAAGAGAACACAAAGAAGAGAAGAAGGAGAAAAACCTTCAAGGGCCATTTCGGCCAAGACCAAACCCACAAGACCTTTGGAAAATTTTTCTTCAAAAATTATTCTCTTCCATCCAAACACTCCATTGAAGAGTCCTTAGCAAAGTAGAGTGGTTATTGAAGCAAGAAAAACACATATTCATATAAGTTGTCAATTCTAGCCAAGTGAAGAATCAAGGAACTAGGTAAGAATTCACTCCCTTTTTATGTTATGGATGTTTGTGCATGGTGTAGTATACAAAAATGAGTGAAGTTCATGAAAAATATGGATATAGGGGTGGTGGCCGTGAGTGGTATACTATATGTATAGCCGTGTATATTGGTGAATTATGAAGGAATGATGAGCAAGTTTTATTTAGTATTTTGGTTGTTGTGTTGTGGATTTTATATTGCATATAAAGAATTGATAAGTGTTGTGAAGTATTAGTAGTTTGAAGTTTGTGTGTAAATTGAAAATAATGTTCTTGTATGGAAGACATGTAATGATATTACTATGATGTTGTTGGAATATATGTATTATAAGGTTGTAGTTGTTTCATTGGAATTAGGAAGTCTTGAAGGAAGTAGTAAGCTAATTGAAGTGTTGGAATATATCTTGGATTTAAATATGGAAATTCTAATGTGGTTGTTGAATTTACGTTGATAGTTTGGCCGGGTTTGAATTCCCGGATTGTGGTTGATTAGAATTTGGCTAAGTTGAATGTTGAGGATGGTATACTTACAGAGGAAGTGCTGCCGAAATTTCGGTAGCCAAGTGTTTCCTTAAGATTTCAACTCTAAATACCCTAATGAGAGTTTGGGTAAATGTTACCAATTTGCAGATTTTGACGGAATTGCAACGTGAATTTGGAATAGCGTAACGAGCAGAAAGAGGTATTTAAGGCTTCACCCTTCTTTCTATGTCATGTCTTAGATATAATAAGTTGGGTACGAGCCTCGGGGACAACTTTATTCCCCAGAATCCGCACCAAAAGTTTCTCCTTTTTCCTTCAGTAGAATTGAACTATAAAGTGTGCGAAATGTTGAAAAGACCTCCTAAACCCCTAGAACTTGCATAGATGGGACTCGACTACCCTAAAACCCTCACAAGTAACGCCATAACATGTACCATATGCAAACCGTATACGCTACCTTATTCGGGCCGAGGTGGGCCCGTTGTTCTCAGAATTTCCTTATAGTTCTGTTTGACTTACTAGAAGTTGAATCCAAGGGAATCCTTTGATCCCGATTTCGTTACCAAATGATAAGTACTATAACTACTCTAACGAGGAGACTTCCACGATGATAATGATAACAATGATGCTAGACGAGAGGATATGCCTACGATAAGTACTACCGGAACGATTCTATGACTAACATTCCTAAGCTAAGTATTCTATGTGAATATGAAAGTAATAAACTAATTTTCGAATCTTATTTATATTCCTTAGCTATGACATTATTTTCTAAGGATTGCAAAGCCTATGAACTGACATCTATGATGCCCCGATTTCATTTTTCGTTTACTTTAATATTATTCTCCGTTGATAGTCTCACCTTAAAATACTCGTCCCTTCAAGGTGAGACGAAGCCATCACGAGTATTCCATAGTGTAATCGGAGGTCACCGACCTTACGTCACTCCGATGGACATGTAACTTTCCTTGAACTCCCGTGCATGCTGGTTATATGATACAGGTATATGTGTATGGACATGTATATGAATATAAGGTAAGTATTTGTATATAAGACATGTATATATTTATAAAATATGTATACGACGAAAGATCCAGAGCGCTATAGACGCTGATATATGTACATGATACACGTATATGTATATAATGAAAGATCCAGACCGCTATAGACGCTGATATATGTACATGATACACGTATACGTATATGATGAAAGAGCCAGAGCGCTATAGATGCTGATATATGTACATGATATATGCATATATATACGGGGAAGATGGAGGTAAGGGCAGAGCGTTATATACGCATATCCACCTGATCAGTTGGCATTATATGACATGATATCGTCCCGGACGCGGGATGCCCGGACGCGGGATGTGTATTTATGGCTAAATGGATCGGCTGCCGACGCCTCGGCAATATGACATGTTCTATTTATATATATATATATATATATATAAATATATGAACAAGAAAAGATTTTCAAAGGAAAGCTAAGCTATGATATGATACGCTAAGAAACGCTATGCTATGACTCGATATGCTATGACATAATATACCAAGATGTGATACGACACGACACGCTATGATAGGGCATGATATAATACGATGAAACATGACATGATATAAACACGGTTTTCTGTGCCTGTGAAAAAGCAATGTTTCAAAGAGGAGAAGATAAGCCTTTATGATAGCCGGCCTGAAAAAGGGGCCTTCCTAAGTACAGGTGACCCCCTTACCTCATTACATGCCCTACGACCTCTTGATATTGTTAATTGTACTCTATGCTCCTGTTTATATTATCTTTTATGCCATACATACTCGGTACACTATTCGTACTGACGTCCCTTCTTGTGGACGCTGCGTTTCATGCCGCGCAGGTCAGCAGACGGGTGGACTTGATCCTTAGAAGCCTTACCAGCAGTGTTGACAGCGCTCCAATTGTTCTGGAGCCTCATTTCCGTGGTACTATTTTTTGTATGTATTCTCGGGCACGACAGTACTCGGCCCTTTCTATGTATAAGTGTACTATGTCTAGAGGCTCGTAGACAGATATGCACGGTCAGATATGTACAATTAGATGTCTTGTATTTTGAGATGTTCGCGTCCATGTGTAACGCGATAGCAGAAAGTTTACTACTTATGTTTATGACGACGCGGCTAATGTTAATGTTGAATAATGTTCAAAACAAATATGGCACTGTTTATACGGCTTGCTAAGAGGTAAAGGTAACATGATAGGTAAGGGGTGCTCGGTACAAGTATCGGGTACTCGTCACGGCCCCTAGTGGGGTCGTGACAGTTACTGAGACAGGGGTGCGATATACGAAAGTTTATAACGAATGTGAATACATTGGTAAGACAACTTATGTGGTAAGTGTAATAGGGCTGATCAGAAATAGTAACAGGTCTTATGCTTACTTCATGAGGTTTATTCTATTTTATAAGTAGGCTTGCGAATGAGATCAAGAAGTGGCACTCTATAGAGTTGACCATGATCAGGATATAATGAGATCATAGTAAGAACTATAATACAAAGTAGGTGAAGTATAGCGAGAAAACGACTAAAGATGTGTCATGTTCTATATGAATAAAGAGTGAATGCAAGTGAGAAACCAATAAGCGAGCCATGAGGTAGTAGAGAAGAAAGGTTATAAGACCTTGTTAAGGGAAAGTCCAGCATAGAGGTTTCGCAATGACAAAGATGATAGCAAGCAAAAGGAAAAAGGAAGTCAACTTGAAAAAAAAAATCAGAGAAAAGTGATATGACAAAGTAGTAACAGTTTGTGATTTGTATAATCGAGATCACGAGTGATATCTTTGGTTGAATGTAAAATACCAAGACTATGGAAAGATGAATAACGAAATAAAATGATTGTTAGGAAAAAGGGATCAGCATAATAAAGATGAGAGGGGATGATCATAATGAACAGAATAAGTTTTGGAAGCGAAAAATGGATTGTGTAGAAGTTATATATTTTAAAGGACAAAGTGGGACTGGGTTAAGAATAGGGTTCCTTGTGCGAGGAATAATGGATTGATTATAAAACGGGAGGTAATAGGATAAATTGAGTAGGAAAGAATTTAAAGGAATAAGTATGGATATAGAAAGAAAAGGAAATATACGAAGTACGCGCGCTTAAGAAGTAGTCATATTATGAGAAAAGAAAGAGGCATCTCCTACGAATATCCTATACAATAAGTAAAGTATAAAAAGGAATCAGTTGGAAAGAAAAATGTGGCCATGAGTTATGAGTTTACCATATGACGATAAAGCGATAAAGCAAGGCTATCATCAACGACAAATACGAAATGATTATGATGGGTTTTGAAATCAATGTTGAGTGCAACACAAGAGTAAAAGAGTATGAGGCATAAGGGGTATTAGTTGCGCATGAGACTTAGATCCTTGAAAATAAAGATGGCGGGTTTAAGGAAAAATGCATTTACGGTTACTACAAATCGAATACGGGAAAGAGAGGAATGACTTGAGAGGGAATAAAAGGGAAAGATGACGTTATAAGTGAACTTTGAGTATCGAAGAATGGGATAAGTGACATTACATGGATGGTATGGATAGCTAGACATATGACTATTTCGAGTATCCCTATGGGACAGAAGTTGTTAATTGGAGCAGATGTAGACACTGACTCATAACTAATGGTTGAGCTAAGTAAAATACATCCTTGTTTGGATTGCTATGTTGGTTGTATTACTTGATCACAAAATTGCAAGATGAGTATGTTAAGACTTCACACATGAATTACTATAGCTACAAATTATGGGAAATGGCATGAATATGATTCAGTATAATAAGGGAAGGATACATGTATTCAAGGTTGGAAGTGACGAAATGAATTTTAGAATGGTATAAGTAAGACCCTTAAAGGGGGGAAGCGAGTAAGGAAAATACAAGTGTAGAGATTGAAACGATGAATCCTAAGATGTGACAGATATAGACTTTAAGAAAACAAAGTGAGAGTTATGCAGAAATAAGTCTAATAGCTAGTAAATAAATGAACAAGAATCGAGCGGGTATCTGAGACTGTACTGAAAATCATTCGTGGAGACCTTGAACAACATGACACTGAGAGCAAATAACTCAAGGAAAATTATAAAGGATAGCGATGCTATACTGGAATAGAGGTAAAAGAATTGACAGTAGAGTCATTTGTTCATGATATTGCGATTTATAAGTGACAAATAAGAAGGGACATAAAGTTTTTTATAGTAGAATATAAGATGTGATAATCACAGAACAAATAAAAGAAAGAAAAGAGTATGACGAGACAAGTCACTACAGTTAGGCAAAAGAGTTTGGGTATGTATGAGTTACGTAAAGTAGAACGAACCAAAGGAAGGGAAGTTTATGAATAAGATTAGATGTTCATTCACGAATCACACAAGAACGGTTATGTAACCTGCAAGTATTTACATGTCGAGAATGAAACCGATTGGGTACTTATAAAGAGGAGTAAGAGGTAAGCAAGAATAGTATGTTTGTGATACTCCGGGTCAGTTGAGTCGAAATGTTGAGTTGGAATTGTCATTAAGGACAAATAGGACAATTACTCTGAATATGATATAAGTATATGTTATATGTTTCCTATGATAGCCCTGGGGTGTGTTAGTGTTACACCTTGGAAAATTTCCCGTTAACGTACAATGAGTAGGCTAGCGGAGGGCACGACGTATACGATGTTTTGATAAGTGAGAAATAGCATTTGATGATCCTAAGCGAGATTCAAAGACATTTGACGTAAGGGAAGAGGGTTGTTAAGGAAAGCAAGGGATATGTTGCGTGTCGGGTAAGAATGATGAGCGACAAGTTAATGATGGCTTAAATATGTTCCGGAGAGGAGTGATAATGTCCCTTAGATTGGCATTGAGGTGTTAATCAAGTGTCAAGAAGGGTCCATAAGGATTGGAGATCAAACGAGTCAATGAGAACGAACTTCGGAAAGCTGGGCATTATACGGCCAAACATACTGGCCGTATAAAACATACGAACCATATGTCCCGCCGTATGTTCAGCCCAAAACAGCACACCTCACTGGACCAGATCTACAACCAGACATACGGTCAGTATAATTTATACGGACCGTATGTTCATCCGTAGAATCTGGTCGGGATAGATTTTAAGTTGATATAAGGACCTCTCTCTCATTTAATTCCTTTCATTTCCACTCTCCACACTTCAAGAACACTCTAGAATTTTCTCCACTCTTCATCCACAAGAAACCAAGAGAAATCTATGATCAACTTCATCAAACCCACAAAATCAAGTGTAGGAAACATATCAAAGTTCATCTAAACCAAGAAATCCCAAGGGAAGTGAGCGAGGGTTTTTGTGCAAGAAGAGAATTACCACTCAAGGATTGTTCTTCCATTATCTAAGGTGAGTTTTATGATCATTCCTTGTTATTTAAGGTGTTGAAAGTTAAAACACTTGGATTGTAGAAAGAATATAGAAAATGGGTCATAAATGTGGGAATAGTGTCATTGTTGGGTAAAGGCTTGGATTGAGTCATGATTATCGATATGTTGTGATTGTAAGTATGTTATGAACGATATTTATAACATGGAATAAGTATTATATGTGAGAAAATGCAATAATGAACTATGACCATGATTATGGAGAAATTGGAGTCAAATTGTGAAATGTAGATGAATGATGATTGTTGCTTGTGATATTGTGAATGTTGTTATAGATGTTTGGGAGTTGATATGGAATATATGGAAAGTTGTAGAAACAAAGGAAATGCTGCCCAATTTTCTTTAGCTTTAGTAAGCACGTTTAAGTAATCGATTAGCTAATGTTAATGCGAATTTTCTTGACGGTAGAAACGTGGGCATTGAAGGAGACAAGCAAGCGATAGATTAGTTAAATGAAAAAGGTATGTGAGGCTAGTACTTTCTTTCTAAGGCAGGAATCCTATGGCATGATTTTTCTTTCTTCTCCATGAATCTCTTACATCCCGGAAAACTAAGAGTCTATGTTCATGAATAGCCATATGAGATAAGAGATACATTATGAGCCCAGTAATGATGACGACGAGCTTAAGTCTAAAGATTCTAGAGTTCATGATATGATGTTCCTAGGTAGATAATGATGTTGTTTATTGTATACACTCACCTTATATGCTATTTCCTTCAAGGTGAGGCAGAATGCTTATAAATGCTCCATAATGGAATCGGGGGTTCACGACCTTATGTCACCTCGATAAAGAGTAGCTGTCTTTAAGTTTCTATGCATGCATTATGATGACTACATGTTGATGATATTACACCGCTAAGGCGGGCAGCGTATACACCATGCCTAGATGGCATGGGCAGGCGCCACTAGTGGGTAGCATGAGATGGTACCCCGAACGCGGGAGGCTTGGACGCAGGCTAATGATTATCACAATGTACCCATATAGTTGGGCAGTTTATACACATATGCATACATGATATGATGATGATTATGAAGTAAGCCAGCATGCATATTTCTTTTATAATTAACAGTCAATTACAAGTTGCTCCTTATTTGATGCTTCATTTATCTCATTGATGTATTATTATTACTTATGCCTCTCATACTCGGTACAATGTTCGTACTGACGTCCGTTTTCTTTGGACGTTGTCTTCATGCCCACAGGTAGACAGGGAGGTGATCCAGACTCGTAGGAGCTATTAGCTGACCTGAGAGCACTCTATTGTTCCGGAGGTGCCTTTGACTATTCTTTTGTGTATATATGTATATTTTGGGCACGACAGGGTCCTATCCCGACCATATGTCTAGTACTCTAGTAGAGGCTCGTAGATACGCATGTGTGGGTAGTATGGTCTCATGATGCTACTATTGTGTATATATTATTATTTTAATAGCCGAAGGGCTTATGTATATAAAAGTAATTATGTTTCCAAACGAAAAATGATTTATTCTATGATTTGAGTATGAATCAGATAAAAGAACGCTTAATGAGTATAATGAGTAATAGAATGAGTGGTGCTCGGTGGTTAGCCCCAAGTACCCGTCACGACCCCTAGTCGGGTCGTGACAGTTAGATTACTTACGAATTTGATAGGATCATTGAATAAAGGGGGTTTTACCTGAAGAATATTACGCCTTGGAACTTTCATTTTTGTATCATTGTAGTTATAGCGAATTTCCAACAGTCTACCAAGGGTTATGAAATTCTCTAGAATTATGAAGCCTTTAATGAGTTAACGAGGGACATCTACGATAGGACATCTCGGATTGAATTTATCTAGACTCTATAGATGTGAATCAATACCATTATCATGGTCATATGGAATATGGAATATGGGAAGTGGGAGAGATTTGTAAACCATGTGAGACTTAATACCATTATTGAGCAAGAAAAAGGATCGACGAGTCCGAGTATCAAAGAGGATCACATCAGGAAAGTGACTCACTTATATCTCTTGAAAGGATATTCCTGAGGAATCAAGGGAGTATTGCAACCGAGAGTCGTTACTAAGAAGGAAAATCGTTGTCAACTATCCAAAACGAATGTTATAGATAGTGCATGTCAGAGGATTAAAATGATGATAGTGCATGTTAGAGGATTAAAATGATGACTCCAAGAAGGATGTATGCTGCGGACTATGCGACCTAAATAAAGAGTGGAAGTAGACCTATAAAAATTAGAAGAGAGAACAAGAGGAATCAATATGCGATGGTAAACCTACCCAAAGGAAAGACAACTCTTATTCTACAGTGTTACTGGAAAGATAAATCCAAAACAAGAAAAACTCGACTTAAGCTTCAAGGGTAGATGAACATAGTAAGTTGCAGTCAATTACGGAAGTAGCTAAATTATGACCACCTTCTTTGTAAATTCAATATTAATTGGTGTCAAGTGGAGAATGGTATTAAGTTAAGCAAAAAGAGGCACAACATGATAGACGAGTTCTAGTTTACACAGGACTAGTTTAACATTCGAGGACGAATGTTCTAAAGGGGGGGGGGGGGGGAGGATGTTACATCCCGTACTTTTGTACATTGGACTTGTCGTAAGTTAATCGACATAAGTTCGAGGACAAGGTTAATTTTTGAGGTTATAAGTATTTATGCGATGCTTAACAAGTGATAAGTAGGTGTCGTGAAGGTTAGAGGTTACACAAATTGAATAGTATAAGTTTCATCAATACTATACTGGTACCTTCGGGCTATGGTTTGAACCGCTCGCACCGGAGGATTTTGATCATATTATAGTATGCAAATAACGAGATCGGTGTATAAAAGGATGAGGTCCCAAAATAATTTAGGACTTAACAAGTGTGACGATGGTGATTGAGAATAATATTTAGTGTATGTATAAAGAGGCTATGGACTAGAGTTCTACCACATTATTATGATAATGAGTATATGAAGTGTGTTAAAAGTGGTTCATGTTTAAGTAAATCATGATCAAGAAATTAATTATATGATTAATTGGTTAAACATTGGAATAAAGTGGGAGAATAAGGAGTTGATTATGGTATTAATTGAATTAAATAGAGAAGTGGATAGCATCCACGTGTCACGTAAGGCACTAAAGTTGGTGACTATATACCTCTATTAATAATGTGTCATTCACAAGATTAAGAGAGGATAGAGGTGGAGGGGAAAGTATTATAGTAGTTTAGATTGTGACTACTACATGTATACATATGTTAATTGATAGATTTTATTTTTAGAAGAAGCGTAGGGGCAGCAACTAATTTTTATAGCTGCATCGTGATTTAAGTATAATATGGGCAGAAACGTACTAGTACATTCAGTTCTTGGAAGTTTAAGCAACAACGTTATTCGAGCTTTTACGGGTTTTGCACATCACTTCAATCTCGTTGTTCCGTTTTATCGTGTTGTTGAATTCGGGCTTTCTTCGAAGTGAAGTAAGGAGGAAGAAGATTATTTCTTGGCATATAAGGTAATAATTCTCCTCTCCAAGGTATATTTAAATTCATCCAGGTCATAATTATATCGTGGGACGAGAAATACGAAAATTATACCGTAAATCGTATTTGATGTTGTTGTTGGCTTATGGGCTGTTTGTTGGACTATTTTGTGGGTCATGTAGATGTTGTTATGGATGGAAATTCTGGTAAATAGCTTGAATAAGACGTTCTTGATGTTGCTATATATGTCTATGTGTTCAGAAGGAGAATTGATGGAAGATTTGTCTATATAGACTTGGACTAAAACTTAAGGGAAGAGATTTCATGTTCTTGAACTAGTTGAAAAGGGACTGTGGCGTAATTCTTACTTAGTTTGATAGAGCAACTTGTATGTACCATTTTTGTTGATGTTTTTACTATTGATTGGGAGTTGTTTAAAGTTGGATTGGAATAGGTAATATAGGGGAAATGCTGCTCGAATTTGCAGAAGTTGGTTACGAACCTAAAGAAGTATTGTACAAACCCTTTGCGAATTGTTTACAGTTTCCTTTACCTTTGTTGTAGATTGGCCAATGTTGGAAGCATAGGTTGATTTAAGCGCGTAAGTGACAAAGGTATGTTAAGGCTATCACTTCTTTCTTTTTGGCATGAATTACATAAACGAGCGAACGATGAACATACATGACTCCAATGAATTCTACTTCTCAGCGGTACTTGACATGACAGTTGTCTTTGATTCTCAAGTGTCCGTTCATTCTAATTATTCTATTGAGTCCCAGATGATGATTTAGTTTGCATATGGTTGCTCATGATATTTTGCTCATGCATGCCGTTAATATATCATTCACCGAGTCCCGGGCTGGGTATGTATTCATTCACAGTTTCATTGCATTATTTACCGAGTCCCTCACTAGAGGGCCGGGTACGGTACATATATGATTATTATATTATATATGGATCGGGCCGTACGTTCCTTGGCATTATTTTATTATATATGGATCTTGCCGTACGTTCCTCGGCATTATTATATTATATATGGATCGGGCTGTACGTTCCACAGCACTATCATTTATATTATAATTTATGCCTATCATACGCCATGGAGTCAGTTTCAGTCATATAGAATTACGCAGATATTCTCGGATGTTAGCCACAGATGCATTCAATTATTGATACTGGTTTTCGTGATCCATCTGCACTTGATGTTTTTATGCCTTACATACTCGGTTCATTGTTCATACTGACGTCCATTTGCCTGGGGGCGTTGTGTTCATGCCACACAGTCCTAGATTGTTTTGCAGGTAAAAGTATTCAGCTAGGATGGTTGGCTATCAGCTGGGATTGGCAAACTCCATTTTCCTCCTGGAGCAATGCCGAGTCATTATGGTTATCATATGTGTGTATGGGTACGTCAGGGTCCTGTCCCGACTCATATGATTCAGGTGTTTACTCTTAGAGACTTTGCAGACAGTGTCCTGTGGTTAGTACGTTAAGATGTCATGTGTTGAGTGAAGCGACCATGTAGGCCGATATGTCAGTTTGACTTACTCGGTTTTTTATTAATTGAGTATCATTCGCAAATTTCTATAGTTTGACGGAAAGTACTTTATTATATTTTTGATTTTTTTTATGTCTAGTTTCAGTATGTGAATGCTCTGGGTTCGCTCAGCTCTAAGTAAGAGTTGGGTATCCATTATGCCCTATCGGAATTGGGATGTGACATATATAGTATTGAGTACACAACAAGTCGGCAAACACAAAACCTCCTTCGAGTAGGCCCACGAGATATAATAGGGTTTGTGTTGAATTGCGATTCTTGCCTTTAGGATCGACTTCATGTAACGACCCTTTTGGTTATTGCTTTTTCGATGCTTTTGACCCTTTCTCGAGCTTTGTTATCTCACATTTGACACAAGGGGACCGTTGACATGTTTCCCGTGGTCTTTAGATATAATTTGGGCGATTTTGGGAAATTTGGGGTTAAAGCGAAAAAGAGTTGACTTTTGGGTAAACAAACTTTTTTGGGAATCCGTTGAGTCTGAGAGGTCCGGATGGTTCTTTGGAACTTGTATGTATATTCTCATCGATTTCCAATGCATTTGGTGCATTTTGAGACTTGGGTTGGGAAGTTGGTTACGAGGTATCGGGAGTTGGCTCGATCAACGAGATCTCCGTTGAGAATTTCGAGGCCACGAGTGCGTTCGTAGCGTGTTTTTACGTATGGCTGCATATATGGTTTGTTTGCAGATGGTCTCGGGTGATAGTTGGGATTTCAGGTTGAATTAGTGAAAACTTAGGAGTTTCTAGTGTCTGGTGCCCACTATGGTGCCACCAGGACCGTGGCAGCGGTACCGTTTTAGCGGTTACCCTGCCGAATTAGCAGCTTATGTATTTGGGCATGACCGCGGAAGCGGTGCCGCAGAAGCACTGGAGGGGGCGCGGAAGCGAGTGATGGGCAGTTATATTCATTAAATGTGTGTTAAAAGCCCTAAGTCCTTCATTCAATACCACTCCGAAAATAAAGCTTTTGGGAGCATTTCAAGGCATTTCTTGGGGGGGGGGGGGGGGGGAATCGTTGTGGTAAGTCCTTCCATCTTTATTGCTATTGCATATTCCATTAATCACCTTAGGAATCTATTAAACATGCTAGTTTCCTTAAGAAATGGTGAATTGAAAGAGGGTTTTGTGGGTACTTCATTCTAGGCTATTAAACCTTGTATTATTGATTGGGTTATCTTCATTAAGCATGGAGTTGATGACTTGAAACTATTGCATGATTCCTTCCTAACTAGTGGCTAATTTATGAAATTGGAAGTTAGGGCTCATACCCAAATTTGGGGTTTTGCCTAGATTCCGAATTTAAGTGGTTTGTTAGTTCTTCTAGCTTATAATTGATGGGAATTGACCACCTAGAGCATTAATTTCATGTTGAGACCTATAGATTCCTAATTTCCTCTTTCTAGTTCATAAACCCCATTCCATAGGTTGGGATTTGGGTCTTGAAGAAGTAAGGTGTGAATAATGATTCTTCTTGATTCTAATTTCCTAATCCGGATATGACTAGACTTTTAATATATCGAGGCACAAAGGAAGGGCAAGACTAAGGTTTGACTATTGGAGACTTTGATGTTCTGCTTTCCAGGTAGGTTATGGTTTACTATATGGTGAGACTTCGATTAGCGAAGCGTATATTTAGATGATATTATCGGAGAATGCATGTAAACCTTCGGGTATGAAGTTGGGTTGGATATTGTCTTAGGTTGGGCCTTGTTGTGTGATTGGGAGGATAGCTACCCCGTTTCGTTGTTGACTTATCTTGCTCTATTTACTTATTGGCTCGTTGCCACGTTGAGACATCGGATATTGGTGATTAGTGTCACGACCCACGCCGGTGAGTCATGGTAGGTGCCTGACCTCTATTGACCAAGCACCCTTATAGTCGCTGAAGCTCACTAAAAGACAGGGTGGCCCATTCACGACTTATAACCGAATTATACTGACCTATACAAGAACACCACCCTGAGATATACATCAAGAACCATCACCTATCGGTGTATGCATATATACATGCATATATATATATATATATATATATATATATATATTGAAAATTATAATGCAAGCCGACTAGGCTGCCACATAAGCTGTACAACAAAAGAATGAGAGCCGGCACGGTTACATCACGTGCAACCTACATACAACTGTGTATAGACCTCTAATGAAATAAAAAATTGTTGAAAGGACGGGACAGGGCCCCGCCATTCCCATATATATGCATATACATCTTAAAATGGCATACCACAATAAACTGCAGCTCCGGATCAAGTGGAGCGCACCGACGACTACTGTTGAGTGGAAATCCTATTGAGCTGGATCGCCTGTCTATCTACCAGAACCTACGGGCATGAACGCAGCCCCCGAGAAATAGGGGAATCAGTACGGATAATGTACCGAGTATTTAAGGCATAAGAATAACAAACATTTAAGATCATGAATGACATCCGAAACATGAAAGCGAATTTCAATATTTGAATGCATCGGTAGCTGAGTGTTACACCTCGGGAATTCCCCCGTGAACGTACAATGAATAGACTAACGAAGAATACGAGTATATGATGTTTTAATTAGAAGGGAACGACGTTTGATCACCCTAAGTAAGATTTCAAAGGCAATTGCAATGAAAGGTAAGTTATGCTCCATAATGACTAATTATAGGTTTTGGAAATGTGAAAGTTATAGGTTTACATTCTGGCCAGTTGGTCGTAAGATGAAATACGGACCGTAAAGTGGTATACGGTCCGTAAACTGCCATGTCATATTTTGGCTTCCAAAACTTCAACTTTCTGCCAAATGATCAAATGGTTAAATACGACCTGAAATACGGACCGTAAAGTGGTTTACGGCCCGTAAACTGTGTCCGTAAATCACCACGTCTCAGCCTGAGTGTCTAGTTCTGTTATGATTAAATACGACAACGAAGGACAGTCCGTAAATTGGAATACGGACCGTAAACCAAGTTTACGACCACTGTATTGTTCACCCCAGACCAGATTTTAAGTCATTAAATAAGGGACCCAAGTTTATTATTTCATTTCCACATTTCATCCCCTCTCTCTAAAACATCTCTCTACATTTATTCCACAAGATTTCAAGGATTATTAGTCATCAACAACACAAATCAAGTGAATCAAGTGTAAGAAAATCCATTAAGATTATTCAAGTCAAGAAAATCTTATTGAAGGAAAACTAGGGTTTTTGCTCAAGTGAAGTATTTCGACCAAGGATCATTCCTACAACATCTAAGGTAAGATTTATGGTATTTATATGTTTTTTAAGGTATTTGAGAGTTAAAATGCTTGGACATTAGATGAGTATAAAAATGGGTCATGAATGATAAATAGTGACATTTTGAGAGATAGTTTGAATTGAACCATGATTCTTGTTGGCTGTGATATGAATGTGTTATAAATGATGTTAAGATCATGAAAATGGGCATGGTATATGAATGGACGAAGTCGGGTGATATGACCATGAATATGGGTGAATTGGGGGCGAATTGAGAAATCTAGATAATGTGATTAATGTAAATGATTAATGGCCATTGTTATGGTATTGCGAATGTATTGTTGACGTTTGGGAGTTGAATTACGATATGGAGGAATGTTGTATAAATAAAGGAGATGCTGTCCGATTTTCTATAGCTTTAGCCATGTGTGCTAGTTGTCGATTCTAACGATAGTATGACTTTAATGAAGGTATAAATGAAACCGTTGAAAGAGAACGTGCAAGTGGTAAATAGTCAAACGAAAAGGTATGTAAGGCTAATCCTTCTTTCATAAGGCATGGTTCTTTGGCCAAACATCTAAATCTTCCATAAGTCTATGATGTCTCATAAATGATTGATCTTCCGAGCTTGTAGGCTCACGATTCTTGACTCGCTACGATCGTAGTAATCCCTCGTTTGGTGGGTAAGCCTATAAAGATAAGTGTGATGAAAACTGATAATAGTGATAATGATATTGATGACGACTATAATGGTAATAATGATGATGATAACGATGACGATGATGATAGTAATGATAATAGTAAAGATGCTTAAGAGCTACATGTATGTATGCCCTTGTATGGCTACTATGAAACACCGAGCTTATATGGCCGGATAGTATATGTATAGATGTATATGTAAGTATGTTTACGTAACAAGCGCACACCACTGCAGTTGGGTACGGATAACACTGAGCCTTGGTAGGGCTAGGTATGTGTAACACTGAGCCTTGGTTGGCCAGGTATGTATGACCACCGAACCTTGCTATGGTCGGGTACGTGAAACACCGAACCTTCGGGGTCGGGTATGTTATGTAAATGCTATGTATATGATATGATTATGTATGTAATATGATTATGTATACAATATGAATGTGAATAAGGGTATGTATACGAATATGAGTACTAATATGGATACGAATATGGAGGTATGGCAACAAATATACGTTAGAATAGAAAGTTTCTATGAAAGGCAAGTAAGTGCCCATGGCGATAATATTACCATCTCCCATCTTGTGTTATTTCTTATGATGTTCATTATGCTTCTACATTGATATTGATCATACTTTACATACTCAGTACATTCTTCGTATTGACGTCCTTTTGTTTGTGGACACTGCGTCAGGGAGACAGGCTCGATCCATAGCGGTATTCTCAGAGACCACCTAGCAGAGCTCCATTTCAATCGGAGCCATAGCTTTTGGGTACTTATTATTTTGTGTACATAATTATGGGCACAGCGGGGTCCTGTCCTACTTATGTGATGTGTTATACTCTCCTTAGGGGCTCGTAGTCACGTGTATATGGTTAGATAGGTCTGGCCTTGTCGGCCTATATTTTGTATGTCATTTTGTTAGCCTTGTCGGCTCATGTATATTGATGTGGCATAGATGCCAACTATGATATAAAGGCATTGTTGTCCAATGGGACTAGCATGATGAATGAATAAGAGTATGTTAAATTATGTGGCTCACCTAGATGTAAGTATAAGTGTAAGCCAAGGGGCGCCCGGGTGGGCTAGCATCGGGCGTTCGTCGCGGCCCTCTAGACGGGTCGTGACAAAAAGTGGTATCAGAGCAGTTCATTCCTAGGGTGTGTCTACGAGCCGTGTCTAGTAGAGTCTTGGTTATGGGTGTGTTGCGCGCCACACTTATAAACAAGAAGCTACGGACATTCTAGGAATAAATGACCTTCTTTCTTCATAAGAATCGTGTGATAGAGCTATGATATAAGAAATTATTGTTCTTTAATCGGGTGTTGTGTATTTCAGAAATGCCTAGAAAGAGAAAAGCTACAGCAGCCCAAAAGGGCAAGACGGTGGCAGAAAAGCGAGCTGATAGAGCACCGCCACCGGTAGTTGAGGAAAGTGAGTCCTAGAATGAGGCTTAATCTTAGTCCTCCCAGACAGAGCCTATTATTGAGGAGCGTGAGGGAGCCTCAGCCCCAGCTCCAGCACCTCCGGCTCCTCCACCGGACGGTCCAGGCCAAGATGTGAAAGAGGCCATACATTTGCTTACTCAGTTGGTTGCGGCCCAGACTCAGAGGCAAAGTACAGGGCAAGGTGATAGGGCTGTTAGTGCAAGGGCCCATGATTTCATTACCATAAACCCTCCGGAATTCTTTGGGTCAAAGCCGGAGGAGGACCCTCAGGATTTTATCGATGGTATGTTGAGGACGCTACGATTGATACATGCTTCGGACACCGAGTCGGTGGAGTTAGCGTCGTATAGATTGAGAGATGTCTCGATCCAATGGTATACGGTTTGGATGGATTCATGGGGAGCCAATACACCTCCCCCGATATGGCAAGAGTTTGTTGATGCTTTTCTCAGACACTATATGCCTCCGGAAGTTCGGCGAGCTAGAGCCGATAAGTTCTTAAATTTGAGGCAAGGTAGTATGAGTGCTCTAGAGTATAGTCTCTGCTTCAACTCCTTGGCTAGGTATGCTTCGGCCATGGTAGAGGACATGGGTGACCGAGTGCACCGATTTGTGAAAGGCCTAGGGCCACACTTGATGGATAGATGCCTGACTGCGTCCCTTCAGGACGGTATGGATATTGCACGCATTCAGGCCCATGCTCAGAACTTAGAAGAAAGCCTGCAACAGCAAAGAAGTGAGCGCGAGCATGATAGGGTACAGGATAAGAGGGCCAGATCTTCGGGTCTGATGAGCGAGTTCATAGGCGGGCACGGACAGCAGTTTTCCAGGCATGCAGGATATTCTATGACCAGTGCACCTCCCTGGTTTTCAGGCCAGAGGTTTGATAGATCTAGTCATTCCGGGCCGAGTCAGAGTTTTTCAGGGTCTCAGTTCAGAGGCGATTCGGGTCAGGCAAGGCCACCCGTACCACGATGTTCCCAGTGTGGGAAGTTGCATTGGGGTCAATACCGATCGGGTTCGGATGGTTGCTATTCATGTGGTCGGCCAGGCCATATTATTCATGATTGCCCCTCGATTCATGGCAGAGGTAAGACCCAGCCTTCAGGGTCGGTAGCCGGGTCTTCGTCTTCTATGTGCCCTATGGGGCCAGGTTCACATACGCCAGTCGGCCATGGTAGAGGCAGAGGGAGAGTTCCCAGCTCTAGCGGTCCTCAGCACCGTGTTTATGCTTTGGCTGGACGCCAAGATATTGAGTCTTCTGCTGACGTGGTCACAGGTATATTATCGGTATTCTCTCATGATGTAAATGCTTTGATTGATCCGGGCTCCACATTGTCATATGTTACTCCATATATTGCGGGTCGATTTAGAGTCGAACCAGAGTCAATCAAACCTTTTGAGGTGTCTACACCCGTGGGTGAATTGGTAATAGTTAGCCGGGTATATAGAAATTGTGTAATTATGATTTGTGTTCGTCGTACCATGATCGATTTGCATGAGCTAGAAATGGTGGATTTTGATGTTATTATGGGCATGGTTTGGTTGGCTTCTTTTTATGCCAATGTTGATTATCGAATGAAAATGGTTCGTTTTCAATTTCTGGGAGAACCAGTTTTAGAATGGAAAGAGAATACGGCGTCACCAAAAGGTAGATTTATTTCCTACCTAAAGGCAAGGAAAATGATCACGAAAGGTTGCATCTATCATCTAGTTTGGGTTCAAGATGTAGAAGCTGAATCGCCGACTCTTCAGACAGTTCCTGTAGTAAACGAATTTCTGGATGTGTTCCCGGAAGAGCTTCCTGGCCTTCCTCCTGAGCGAGAGATTGATTTTGCTATTGATGTGTTGCCAGGCACTAAGACAATATCTATTCCTCCTTATAGAATGGCTCCCGCAGAATTGAAAAAGTTGAAGGAGCAATTGAAAGACTTGCTTGATAAAGGCTTCATTAGGCCTAGTTCATCCCCGTGGGGAGCACCCGTACTGTTCGTCCGAAAGAAAGATGGCTCCTTGAGAATGTGCATTGATTATCGGCAATTGAACAAGGTGACGATTAATAATAAATATCCTCTTCCGAGGATTGATGATTTATTTGATCAATTGCAAGGTGCCAAATGGTTTTAAAAGATTGATTTGAGGTCTGAGTATCACCAAGTGAGAGTTATGGAGAAGGATATCCCTAAGACAGCCTTCAGGACAAGATATGGTCATTTTGAGTTTCGGGTAATGTTATTTGGGCTAACTAATGCACCGGCAGTATTTATGGATCTGATGAATAATGTGTTCAGGCCTTTCCTGGATTTATTTGTGATCGTATTTATCGACGATATCTTGGTGTATTCTAGATCCGAGGCAGAATATGCAGATCATTTGCGTACGGTCCTCGGAGTTCTTCGAACTCGAGAGTTGTTTGCAAAGTTTTCCAAATGCGAGTTTTGGTTGAACTCAGTGGCATTTCTGGGGCATAAATATGCAGCCGATGGTATTCGAGTGGATAGTCAAAAGATTGAGGCCGTGAATACTTGGCCAAGGCCCACAACTCCTACGGAGGTTCATATCTTTCTGGGCTTAGCAGGTTATTACAGGATATTCGTTGAAGGTTTTTCTTCTATTTCTGCACCGCTCACAAAGTTGACCCAGAAATCGGTAAAGTTTCAATGGACAGACGCTTGTGAACGTAGCTTCCAAGAGTTGAAAGGTAGATTGACTTCTGCCCCAGTTTTGGCACTTCCAGAGGGATTGGAAGGATATGTTGTTTATTGCGATGCTTCAGGTGTTGGGCTAGGCTGTGTATTGATGCAACACGGTAAGGTGATTGCGTATGCTTCAAGGCAATTGCGGAAACATGAGAAGAATTATCCAACCCATGATCTAGAATTAGCCGCAGTGGTTCATGCACTAAAGATATGGAGACATTATTTATATGGTGTCCATGTGGATAATTATACAGATCATAAGAGTCTTCAGTATATCTTCAAGCAGAAAGAGTTGAATTTGCGGTAACGACGATGGTTAGAATTGCTAAAAGATTACGACATTGATATCTTATATCACCCTAGAAAGGCAAATGTTGTAGTTGATGCTCTTAGCCGTAGATCGATGGGAAGTTTATGTGATGTACGACCAGAGAAGAGGGAAATGGCCTGTGAGCTCCAACAGTTAGCTAGCCTAGGAGTTCGAGTGGTGGACTCAGGTAGCAGGGGAGCTACTATTCAGAATTCAGCAGTCTCGTCGCTAGTAGCAGAAGTGAAAGAGTGTCAATACGAAGATTCCATGCTAATGCAGTACAGAGATACACTCCCCCAGAAAGAGGAGTCATCATTTGATATTTTAGGAGACGGAGTCCTCCGCTGTCGAGGCAGGTTATGTGTTCCCGATGTGGCAGACTTACGCCACCAAATAATGAGGGAAGCCCATTGTTCCTGCTATTCTATCCACCCCGGAGCGACGAAGATGTATCATGATCTTAAGTCTATATATTGATGGAATGGGATGAAGAAAGATATAGCAGAATTCGTAGCTCAATGTCCCAATTATCAACAAGTGAAAATCGAGCACCAAAAGCCGGGTGGATTGTTGCAAGCTATAGAAATCCCAACTTGGAAATGGGATGTGATTAACATGGACTTCATTTCAGGCTTACCCTTTCTCGACGTAAGTATGATTCCATATAGGTGATTGTGGATAGACTCACAAAGTCAGCTCATTTCTTAAGGGGCCAGAACGACGTATGCGGCAGATGATTATGCAAAGCTTTATCTTAAAGAGATAGTAAGACTCCATGGTGTTTGTTACATCCGGCATTTTTGTATCTTCGGAAAATGCAAAATAATTTTGAATTATAAGGAATAAGGTCAAATGGTGATTTGAATTAATATATGTGTGTGTTAGTTATGAAAAGATTGGTGTGGAATTACGAAAAGAGGCCAAAGGGCAAAATTGGAATTTTGAAAATTAGCTGCGGGAATTACAAAATAGAATTTAGCCAACAATTGGGCCAAAAAAATAAATAATAAAATGAGGCCCAATTCCTTAAGGGTGGCCGGCCATGCTTGGCCCAACCCATGAGGAATTAGTCATGTGATTAATCACATGACTAATTAGTATAAGAGGATAAGTATGGGACTTGTATCTCTAGAATTTTCAAGAAATGAAAACAAAAGAATTGAGAGAAAAAGAAGAAGAGCAATTCGGGTAAGAGAAGGAGAGAAGAGAAAAAGAAAGAAACATTCTTGGAGCCAATTCCTTTGGTTCAAAAATTCAATTCTTGTGGGATTATTACCAAGCTCAAGGTTCTCTACAACTTGGTATAATTATTTTGGCAAGAGGACAATTCTAGTGGCAAGTGGAAAGTCTTGGAGAAGGTAAGGATTTTATGCTTTTGTTATGATATGGAAGGTATATATATGTTGTAGTATGTGGAAATGAATAAAAAGTATGAAAATCTTGTGTATTGTGCATATGGATGTTGTGGCCGTGTGGTATTTTGATTGGAGAGGGCATGAATTTATTTTATTTAGTATGGTAATTATGTTGATGAAGTTTTGTGTCGTAAGTGGAAGAATATGAACCAAAAAAAAAAAAAATTGCATGAAAAACCATTGTTAAGTTGTTGTAGGAAGTTAGTAATGTTATGGAAGATTTATGTAATTATGGAAATGAAATTGTAAGATGTAAATTATGATGGTTGTTAATGGAATTGAAAGGTAAAAATATGTTACGGAAGTTTTTGTCGAAAGTTGGAAGTTTTGGAAGAATTATGGTTTTGGTGGAAATTTTGTATATTCTGTGAAATGTTACGAAACGCGTCCGAATGATATTGTAATGATCTTGATTAGTAATGAATATGATCATGTTGGTATTGATTTGAAAATGCGAAGTTGGAATGAAAACTGTTGCATTATGTTGGAAAGTAGACTAGTTGTGTTGTATTGTATTGTGTCTTGTTGCGATTGTTGAGGTTGTTGATGTTGTTGTTGTCGATTGTTTTGAGCCGAGTTGAATCTCGGGGGCGCTATATGTATAGAGGAGATGCTGCCCAAATTTTTATAGACAAGTGTTGGTTAAGATTGAAATTTTTAAGTCTCATGAATTGTAATTGGTAAAAGTGACCATTTGCAGTTTTTGGACGAAACGGGAATTGAGGCTGAACGAGCGTAAGGCACGACTAAGGTATGTAAAGCCTACCCTTCCTTCTTTTGGCATGTCCTAGTTACACTAGGTTAAGATCGGACCCTCGGGGATAATTCTGCTCTTGGAAATCCGAGTTTAATTTTGGGCACTATTCATTCAGCGCAATTGAAACATATTCCTTATATTTGGTTGAAAGAATGCTCAAACCTTCATAACTTTTGCTACTGTGTCCGAATCTCTCCGAAACATTCATAGGTGGCTTTATGGAGCCTAAAGTCTGTGATTTGTGTCCGCCGCCTCGATTTAACTCGAGGTGGGCCCGCAAGCCCTGAGGCTTCCCCTATTTGATTTGTTTGACTCATTTCCGTCCGATATGAAAAGTAATCGTTTGCCTATGACTCTAAGGTCCGTTTGAAATGTCCTATACCGTTATTGAACGTTTTGCACTATGAGTGATACTAAATTTTTAGAAAATGACCTGTGAATTGTTTTTCGAAGATTTCGTAGTTTGGAAATTCGTAACTTCTATATATTAATTCTGATTGACCTGACACCTACTCCGAGCCTTCTGACGTCGGTATATGCTTATAGGTAATTATGTGTCGAGTCCTGTAATTTACTTTTTAATATGCATATGGTTTCTGCACTACTCCGTTCGTGCCATTCATTATGATTTCGTTCGTCGGTACCCGGGTCGGCTTTGTGATCGTGTGCACTATAGCATATTCGGAAGTATAATGTGTTACGGTTTCCGAGGCCTCGCCATAGGGCTGGTTACCGTCTATGTAGTTATGATGTGATATGGCACTTGATATGTTCTGATGATGTGATATGTGTGTGATACGATTTGTTCGGAGTATGTACGGAGATTTGAACACTTCTGGAGTATGATGTGTTGTGGCACCAGCGTCGGGGGTGGCCACGTTCCTAGGCCCTTTGCATGATTTCTATTTGCATTTTGTACATTTATCTTCCGCACAGGTTTGATCTGCTACTTTGAAATTTATTTTTGTATCTTCTGACTCCAGTCATGATTGGGATTTCTGTGCCTTCTGCTTTACATACTCAGTACTTCTTCCGTACTGACCCCCTGTTCTTCGGGGGCTGCGTTTCATGCCCGCAGGTACAGACGCTCATTTGGGTGATCCTCCGGTCTAGGCTACCTATTCTGCTATTTTGGAGAGCTCCCTTTGATCCGGAGCTTATCTTTTGGTACATATTTTCTGCTATGCATATCCTGTACAATTGTGCATATTCTGTTGTGTTTTTAGAGGGCTGTAGCCATGTTTGTGGGTCGTGGGTCCGGTGTGCTCGTATGCAGTTCTGTTTTGCGTTCTTAAGCGGCCCGTATGCTATTATGGCCAAGACGGCCCATATGTTTGTATGTGTGTGTGTGCATTTGGGCGACGTACATTCCGCCACTCTTCTGATTTTGATATGACTATTCTGCACGGGCGACCGCTTAAGATAAATGTTCGTCTAATACTCGTATGACGTCTGCTATTAGTTTTCAGTTCGAACGACTTATGTTAAGTCTGAATGAGTCTTAATATGATGATCTGGTTTGTAAGTCTGTTTGGGGCGCCTAAGTAGGGCGCCAGTCGCGGCTCACGGGGTTGGGTCGTGACAGAAGTGGTATCAGAGCGGTTTTTCCTCGGAATGTCTACAGGCCGTGTCTCGTAGAGTCTTGTTTATCGGTGTGTTGTGCACCACATCTATAAACAGGAGGCTACAGGGCATTTAGGATGTTACCTTTTCTTTGGATCTTAGATCGTGCGTTACAGCCGTGTTATTAGGATGATTTCTCCTCTGACAAACTGTTATGTTTTTCAGTGATGCCTCCGAAGAAGGCAACGGCTGCCCAGAAGGGCAAGGCAAAGACGGGAGAGACCAGTCAGGTACCGCGGGTTACACGGGCTCGTGCTCAGACCAGGCCCGGTATTGTGTTACAGTCAGAGGGCTCAGTTACACCCCCACCAGAGGGGGCTGGAGCGGGTCCATCAGCAGCTCCAGCGGCCCCAGCGCCCGCGCCTCCAGCTCCCCAGCACGGAGCGGAGGATAGGACGTTGCGGGAAGCGGTGCAGTTACTGACGACCTTGGTAGCTGGACAGGTTCGTGGACGCGGACCCAGGGGTGACGATGATGATAGACATGACAGTATGAGGGTCCGTGACTTTCTGACATGCAGCCCTCCAGAGTTTTTCGGGACCAAGCCCGAGGAGGACCCCCGAGACTTCATTCGGGGGATGAGGCGCTCATTGGGACTGGTTAGGGCTTCGGAGACTGAGTCTGTCAAGCTAGCGTCACACTGGTTACGGGATGTCTCTCTTAATTGGTACGAGTCCTGGGAGCTATCCAGGGGCGAGGGTGCTCCCCCAACCACTTGGAATGAGTTCGAGGCCGCTTTTCTTCGCCACTTTTTGCCCCCGGAGTTGCGGAGGGCAAGAGTTGATAGGTTCTTGCAGATAAAGCAGAGGGGTCGGAGTGTTCGTGAGTACAATTTGGAGTTTGATTCTCTGGCCCGGTATGCTCCTACTATAGTGGCGGACATGGCCGATCGGATGCACAGATATATGATAGGGCTGGATCCCTATTTGGTTGATAGTTGCATGTCTATGGCGGCGCAAACAGACATGGACATCGCCAGGTTACAGGCCTACGCCCAGGTGATGGAGGACCGGCACCGAGCAGATCAGCCCAGCAGAGATTATGACAGGAGGCGACCCAAGAGGGCCAGATCAGCGGGGTATTCTGGAGATTTCCGGGGCGGGCAGCCTCCGTATCAGTCCAGTGGATACTTCCCTCCGTTAGGCCGGGACACACAGTCTGCTAGCAAGCGATTTGATGGCGCAGGACCATCCAGGGCGGACAAGAGTTCCAGAGCCCCAGGTCCTCAGGCGAGCAGGGGTCCCAGTCAGACTAGGCCACCTATGCCCCAGTGTTCGTATTGTGGGAGATCGCACCCAGGAGAGTGCTACCGGGCTACAGGGGCCTGTTTTGCTTGCAGCCGCCAGGGCCATATCATGCGAGATTGTCCGTGGGCGGGCGGTTCTGGTAGCGCAGCACAGCCGACGCGATCCGTTGCTGGTTCGCCATCTACTCCTTCAGCCACGCGCTCTACGGGGCGAGGTATGCCAGCACCAGCGGGCCGCAGTAGAGGCCGTGGCGGGGGTTCTGATACTAGCGATCCCTCGAACCGCATATACGCTTTGACTGGTCGGCAGGACCCGGAGGCATCACCAGACGCAGACCCAGGTATATTATTAACCTTTTCTAAATGAATATGTGCAATGATAGATCTATATTTCATTATATTGCATGATCTTCCCCTTCTGCGTGTTGGTAAAAGTAGGGTAAAAAAAAAAAAATCGGACCCATGGAACCGTTCGAGGCAACTATCTACACATGTGAGAGGCGAATATAGGAAATTTGGAAGGCTAAGACGATAAATCATATAGCCAGAAAAACAAACGACCCCTTTAGGCCGGAATGGGGCCCGCTATGAAAACTTTCCGGAAAGTTTGCTAAGACCCCGATTTGCTCTAGAATTACATGATAAAGGTCGTGTGGGGCAGTTGGCGCAATCATATTAGCATTAACGCGCCAAAACATATGAAAGTTTCGAAGTTAAGCGTGCTGGAACTAGAGCAATTCTGGGATGGGTGACCCCCCTGGGAAGTATACCCAATTTTCATAAATGTTGCTATAAAAGGCAGATGGGGACTCCGGGATAACCTGAAGGAAAATAGGACGTACCGAATGATTAGAAACCTTAACTAAGTCGGGCTGGCTAAGGTAAACTCCGCCGGCGAAGAGGAAAGGAAAGTGTGGCACCAGTTGGAAATCAGAACAAGTTGGAATAGCGTTTGAGGATGTATCGTAAGTGAAATGGTAGTAAGTGTATATGGGTAGAAATGGCATCCCAGCTATGACCGTATGGACCGGCAGGTGGGCCCCAGTAATCAATGTTGTGGTATACGCGAAACGTTGACTGAATGAAACCCAAAGGACAGACACCTCCCCGAAGTATGACGACACCTTAGTTGAACATTCGAGGACGAATGTTTTAAAGGGGGGGAGGATGTTACATCCGGCATTATTGTATCTTCGGAAAATGCGAAATAATTTTGAATTATAAGGAATAAGGTCAAATGGTGATTTGAATTAATATATGTGTGTGTTAGTTATGAAAATATTGGTGTGGAATTACGAAAAGAGGCCAAAGGGCAAAATTGGAATTTTGAAAATTAGCTGCGGGAATTACAAAATAGAATTTAGCCAACAATTGGGCCAAAAGAATAAATAATAAAATGAGGCCCAATTCCTTAAGGGTGGCCGGCCATGCTTGGCCCAACCCATGAGGAATTAGTCATGTGATTAATCACATGACTAATTAGTATAAGAGGATAAGTATGGGACTTGTATCTCTAGAATTTTCAAGAAATCAAAGCAAAAGAATTGAGAGAAAAAGAAGAAGAGCAATTCGGGTAAGAGAAGGAGAGAAGAGAAAAAGAAAGAAAAATTCTTGGAGCCAATTCCTTTGGTTCAAAAATTCAATTCTTGTGGGATTATTACCAAGCTCAAGGTTCTCTACAACTTGGTATAATTATTTTGGCAAGAGGACAATTCTAGTGGCAAGTGGAAAGTCTTGGAGAAGGTAAGGATTTTATGCTTTTGTTATGATATGGAAGGTATATATATGTTGTAGTATGTGGAAATGAATAAAAAGTATGAAAATCTTGTGTATTGTGCATATGGATGTTGTGGCCGTGTGGTATTTTGATTGGAGAGGGAATGAATTTATTTTATTTAGTATGGTAATTATGTTGATGAAGTTTTGTGTCGTAAGTGGAAGAATATGAACCAAAAAAAAAAAAACTTGCATGAAAAACCATTGTTAAGTTGTTGTAGGAAGTTAGTACTGTTATGGAAGATTTATGTAATTATGGAAATGAAATTGTAAGATGTAAATTATGATGGTTGTTAATGGAATTGAAAGGTAAAAATATGTTATGGAAGTTTTTGTCGAAAGTTGGAAGTTTTGGAAGAATTATGGTTTTGGTGGAAATTTTGTATATTCTGTGAAATGTTATGAAACGCGTCCGAATGATATTGTA
Source organism: Lycium barbarum (assembly GCF_019175385.1). NCBI lineage: Eukaryota > Viridiplantae > Streptophyta > Magnoliopsida > Solanales > Solanaceae > Lycium > Lycium barbarum. The sequence continues at coordinate 71,205,632 of NC_083346.1, forward strand.
ATGATCTTGATTAGTAATGAATATGATCATGTTGGTATTGATTTGAAAATGCGAAGTTGGAATGAAAACTGTTGCATTATGTTGGAAAGTAGACTAGTTGTGTTGTATTGTATTGTGTCTTGTTGCGATTGTTGAGGTTGTTGATGTTGTTGTTGGGTTGTTGTCGATTGTTTTGAGCCGAGTTGAATCTCGGGGGCGCTATATGTATAGAGGAGATGCTGCCCAAATTTTTATAGACAAGTGTTGGCTAAGATTGAAATTTTTAAGTCTCATGAATTGTAATTGGTAAAAGTGACCATTTGCAGTTTTTGGACGAAACGGGAATTGAGGCTGAACGAGCGTAAGGCACTACTAAGGTATGTAAAGCCTACCCTTCCTTCTTTTGGCATGTCCTAGTTACACTAGGTTAAGATCGGACCCTCGGGGATAATTCTGCTCTTGGAAATCCGAGTTTAATTTTGGGCACTATTCATTCAGCGCAATTGAAACATATTCCTTATATTTGGTTGAAAGAATGCTCAAACCTTCATAACTTTTGCTACTGTGTCCGAATCTCTCCGAAACATTCATAGGTGGCTTTATGGAGCCTAAAGTCTGTGATTTGTGTCCGCCGCCTCGATTTAACTCGAGGTGGGCCCGCAAGCCCTGAGGCTTCCCCTATTTGATTTGTTTGACTCATTTCCGTCCGATATGAAAAGTAATCGTTTGCCTATGACTCTAAGGTCCGTTTGAAATGTCCTATACCGTTATTGAACGTTTTGCACTATGAGTGATACTAAATTTTTAGAAAATGACCTGTGAATTGCTTTTCGAAGATTTCGTAGTTTGGAAATTCGTAACTTCTATATATTAAATCTGATTGACCTGACACCTACTCCGAGCCTTCTGACGTCGGTATATGCTTATATGTAATTATGTGTCGAGTCCTGTAATTTACTTTTTAATATGCATATGGTTTCTGCACTACTCCGTTCGTGCCATTCATTATGATTTCGTTCGTCGGTACCCGGGCCGGCTTTGTGATCGTGCGCACTATAGCATATTCGGAAGTATGATGTGTTACGGTTTCCGAGGCCTCGCCATAGGGCCGGTTACCGTCTATGGAGTTATGATGTGATATGGCATTTGATATGTTCTGATGATGTGATATGTGTGTGATACGATTTGTTCGGAGTATGTACGGAGATTTGAACACTTTTGGAGTATGATGTGTTGTGGCACCAACGTCGGGGGTGGCCACGTTCCTAAGCCCTATGCATGATTTGTATTTGCATTTTGTACATTTATCTTCCGCACAGGTTTGATCTGCTACTTTAATATTTATTTTTGTATCTTCTGACTCCAGTCATGATTGGGATTTCTGTGCCTTCTGCTTTACATACTCAGTACTTCTTCCGTACTGACCCCCTGTTCTTCGGGGGCTGCGTTTCATGCCCGCAGGTACAGACGCTCATTTGGGTGATCCTCCGGTCTAGGCTACCTATTCTGCTATTTTGGAGAGCTCCCCTTGATTCGGAGCTTATCTTTTGGTACATATTTTCTGCTATGCATATCCTGTACAATTGTGACTATTTGGGTACGGCGGGGCCCTGTCCCGTCACATGTTCGTATGTTCTGTTGTGTTTGTAGAGGGCTGTAGTCATGTTTGTGGGTTGTGGGTCCGGTGTGCTCGTATGCAGTTCTGTTTTGCGTTCTTAATCAGCCCGTATGCTATTATGGCCAAGATGGCCCATATGTTTGTATGTGTGTGTGTGTATTTGGGCGACGTATATTCCGCCACTCTTCTTATTTTGATATGACTATTCTGCACGGGCGACAGCTTAAGATAAATGTTCGTCTAATACTCGTATGACGTCTGCTATTAGTTTTCTGTTGGAACGACTTATGTTAAGTCTGAATGAGTCTTAATATGATGATCTGGTTTGTAAGTCTGTTTGGGGCGCCTAAGTAGGGCGCCAGTCGCGGCTCACGGGGTTGGGTCGTGACAGTGTTCCAGTATCTATTATCTCAGACAGAGGAACTCAGTTGATAGCCAATTTTGGAAGTCTTTCCAAGAAGGTCTAGGGAGCCAAGTACGCCTTAGTACGACATTTCACCCGCAGACTGATGGACAAACCGAGCGTACCATTCAGACTCTTGAAGATATGTTGCGGACATGTATGATAGATTTTGGAGGAAATTGGGATGACCATTTGCCACTCATCGAATTTGCTTACAATAACAGTTATCATTCTAGCAACCAAATGGCACCGTATGAAGCTTTATATGGGCGAAAGTGTAGATCCCCAATTGGGTGGTTTCAAAACAGGAGAGGCCAGACTGATAGGGCCAGACTTGGTCCAGCAAGCCATAGAGAAAGTCGAGCTCATACAAGATCGGTTATTAGCAGCCCAAAGTCGTCAAAAGTCCTAGGCGGATAATCACCGAAGAGACTTAGAGTTCCAAGTGAAAGATTGAGTATTCTTGAAAGTGTCACCGATGAAAGGTGTAATGAGATTTGGAAAAAAGGGGAAGCTTAGTCCCTGGTACATTGGACCTTATGAGATTGTGCGCAAAGTGGGCAAAGTGGCCTACGAATTAGATCTACCTCCGGATTTGGAGTTAGTTCACCCAGTTTTCCATGTCTCGATGCTTCGAAAATGTGTTGGAGATCCTACTAGGATCGTGCCAATAAGCGATGTGCAAGTGACAGAAAAGTTGACTTATGAAGAAGTGCCCATTGCCATACTAGATAGGCAAGTACGGAGGCTTATAAACAAAAAAGTGGCCTCAGTTAAGGTTTTATAGAGAAGCAGTAAACGAGAAGAAATGACATGGGAAGCGGAAGAAAGTATGCGATCCAGATACCCTCATTTATTTCAGCCCTTGGGAGAGATTCGGGATGAAACATCAGCGGTATGAGGTATGTATGATTTCCTTTTCATGCTTTTGGTCGTGTGTGGCCATAGATATGTTGATATTGTGACGTAGCCCTGTGAGGCGATGATATTTTGGGTTGTTGTGGCAGGTTGGTAGTGCCATATTATAGGGGAAACTCTGGCAAAATTTCTATAGAATCCCCGAAGACTTTAACATTCGAGGACGAATGTTCTTAAGGGGGGGAGAATATTACACCTCGGGAATTCCCCCGTGAATGTACAGTGAATAGACTAACGAAGAATACGAGTATATGATGTTTTAATGAGAAGGGAACGACGTTTGATGACCCTAAGTAAGATTTCAAAGGCAATTGCAATGAAAGGTAAGTTATGCTCCACAATGACTAATTATAGGTTTTGGAAATGTGAAAGTTACAGGTTTGCATTCTGGCCAGTTGGTCGTAAGATGAAATACGAACCGTAAAGTGGTATACGGTCCATAAACTGCCATGTCGTATTTTGGCTTCCAAAACTTCAACTTTCTGCCAAATGATCAAATGGTTAAATACGACCTGAAATACGGACCGTAAAGTGATTTACGGCCCGTAAACTGTGTCCGTAAATCACCACATCTCAGCCTGAGTTTCTGGTTCTGTTATGATTAAATACGACCACGAAGGACGGTTCGTAAACTGGAATACGGACCGTAAACCAAGTTTACGACCACTGTACTGTTCACTCCAGACCAGATTTTAAGTCATTAAATAAGGGACCCAAGTTTATTATTTCATTTCCACATTTCATCCCCTCTCTCTAAAACATCTCTCTACATTATTCCACAAGATTTCAAGGATTATGAGTCATCAACAACACAAATCAAGTGAATCAAGTGTAAGGAAACCCATTAAGATTATTCAAGTCAAGAAAATCTTATTGAAGGAAAACTAGGGTTTTTGCTCAAGTGAAGTATTTCGACCAAGGCTCGTTCCTACAACATCTAAGGTAAGATTTATGGTATTTATATGTTTTTTAAGGTATTTGAGAGTTAAAATGCTTGGACATTAGATGAGTATAGAAAAATAGGTCATGAATGATGAATAGTTACATTTTGAGAGATAGTTTGAATTGAACCATGATTCTTGTTGGGTGTGATATGAATGTGTTATAAATGATGTTAAGATCGTGAAAATGGGCATGGTATATGAATGGACGAAGTCGGGTGATATGACCATTGTTATACCCCGCATTTTCAGAGCATGAGCGTGACACGCGCTTCCTCAAAATTGACAATCTTGTTGTTGCCACATAATTTAAACTCACGTTGATAATGTTGTATTCCGTACTTTTGTACGTCAGATTATTCATAAGCTGAGGTGGGGCCCACACGTCGAGATTTTTTTTGGGACACATGACAAGTTATATGAAGCACATATGTAAAGTTGAACACAACTCAAGAAGGACCCTTGAGCCGAATCAAAGTGGAAGTCCTCCAAACAAATATTTTTAAGTAACGTTTTCGGGTGATCTGAATTCGAGAGGAACAAATGGTATTATAAGTTTGGAATTTGGAAACATACAAAGCAATAGAAGTTGTAGATAATTGAATTAGCTTTCCAACCATAGGTCGTGGGTCCACAGGTGACGTCGGAATAAGGAGATATGGACGTTTTAAGGCAGAAAGGTCAGTGGGCTAGGCCCAATCCGAGCCCAACCGGGTTAGGCCCATTACCCATGTCTTTATAAGTGCAAATTTCGGCCTTCCTACTCATTTTAAGACCAGGAACGCCCAGAAAATTCTGGGGAGAGAGAGAGAAAAAGAGTCTTGGAGAAGAAAAACTAATTTTGATCGAAATCTGAGCCCCGAATCCCAAAGCCCATGAAGGGAAAAGTGTTGTACGCTGCGTTGTCTTCAATTTGAGCTAACAATCAACCAAGGAGAAGAGTGATAACGTGGTGGCTGCATGCTTAAGGTATGAAAAAGGTTCCTCTTCATTGTTAACGAGTTTATTTAGAGTTTCGACGGATTAGCACGGAGAGAATCGCCTAATAAATTCGTTTGTTGGTGTTGTGAATTATGGAATGAAAATTGAAGAAAATTTTGGATGGTAATAAATGTATTTAACTTGTAAAATGTGGAGGATGTTGTTATTAATGTTATTGGTATTAATTTCAGCTTCTTTACGGAAATAAAATTATTAAATAGTTCTACCACAAATTGGTAGGTGGAGGAATTTGGGAAACAGTGTGCGGGCTGTTTTATGACATACGTTGGTATTGGAAATGATATTAATACTATTGGTATTGTTGTTGATGTTGTTGGTTGCTGAATTGGAATTCGGGCTAGGCATATAAACAGGGGAGATGCTGCCCGATTTTTGGCAGAATATAAAATAGTATAATTTGAAATATGGTACAAATGTGCGATGACAGAGTCTAACGTCAGTATGAATCCTTTTAAATGTAGACTTACAAGCTTGGACGAATAAGTGTAGCTTATAGGCGGTCGAACAGGTATGTAAGGCTTACCCTTTCTTTCTTTGGCATGATCCTTGTGAAACGAACAGACAAAGTATATGTATGATTTCAAAGAAACTCCTATTCTTAGAGCCACTAGGATGGCTAGTGTTCTTGACTTCCGAAAACTGTTTTGCTATGTCTTGATACATGTGGGTGGTTCCAAAAGTTCTATTTTGATTTGATCCATAGCGATATTCGAATGGTACTTGATATGACTATTGTTTTGATTTTCCAAAGATAGCTTCTAAAACGTTCGTAGAGGTTTCCGTACTAAAATGTCCATAACTTTCTCATACTAACTCGGATTGACTTGAAATGTGTTTATGATCCTCAAGTGTCGATTTATGTACTTATCCATCGAGTCTTAAAATTTATTTTATACGCATATAGTTTCTCACTACTCTGCTTGTGCATGCCTCAATGTATCTTTCACTGAGTCCCGGGCCAGGATATGTTATCGTGCGTATTCCACTGCATTGTTCACCGAGTCCCTCATTAGAGGGTCGGGTACGGTATATGTATATGATGATATGATTATGGCACCGAGTCCCATGATGGGCCGGGTACGGTATATGTATGTGATGACATGATTATGGCACCGAGTCCCAAGATGGGCCGGGTCCGGTATGACTTAATTCACCGAGTCCCTCACTAGAGGGCCGGGTACGGTATATATGTATTTATATATATGCATGGATGATGATATGATAATGTGATGACATGATTTTATCCACCGAGTCCCATAACGGGCCGGGTACGGTATATGATAATGATATGCATAATTTATGTTTTAAAGGCAAGAGTTATGGTATTCTGAACGTTGTACTTGTTTCTGTACTCCTTATATCAGTTATGATCCTCTTTACTGTATATCATGCCTTACATGCTCAGTACATATTCAGTACTGACCCCCTTTCTTCGGGGGCTGCGTTTCATGCCACGCAGGTACACCCAGATGAATAGAAGACTTGCTAGAAGGTGTTTCAGCGGAATTGGCGAGCTCCACTTCCTTCCGGAGTGCTGCCGAGTCAGAGTTTATATGTTATGATTTCTGATTGATGTTAGAGACTTTGCAGACAGAGTTGTGGGTATAGAATGTCAGTCTTGTAAGCGGCTCCATCAGCCGATGTGTCATTTTGCGTTATGTTATAAATTCCATATGATTACAGATTTTGTTTGACTTGAGAACGATGAAAGAAATGTTTCTGAAAGCTCTTATTATGTATTTCATTTTATTTGAGTTAGGAGCCCAAGCGAGTATGTGTGTAATAAGAGTCAGCGGGTTCGGTCGGCTCCGAATATGGGGTCGGGTGCCCATCACACCCTAGTAATATTAGGGTGTGACAACCATGAATATAGGTGAATTGGGGGCGAATTGACAAATCTAGATAATGTGATTAATGTAAATGATTAATGGCCATTGTTATGGTATTGCGAATGTATTATTGACGTTTGGGAGTTGAATTACGATATGGAGGAATGTTGTATAAATAAAGGAGATGCTGCCCGATTTTCTCTAGCTTTAGCCATGTGTGCTAGTTGTCGATTCTAACGATAGCATGACTTTAATGAAGGTATAAACGCAACCGTTGAAAGAGAACATGCAAGTGGTAAATAGTCGAATGAAAAGGTATGTAAGGCTAATCCTTCTTTCATAAGGCATGGTTCTTTGGCCAAACATTTAAATCTTCCATAAGTCTATGATGTCTCATAAATGATTGATCTTCCGAGCTTGTAGGCTCACGATTCTTGACTCTCTCCGATCGTACTAAACCCTCGTATGGCAGGTAAGCCTATAAAGATAAGTGTGATGAATGCTGATAATAGTGATAATGATATTGATGACGACTATAATGGTAATAGCGATGATGATAACGATGACGATGATGATAGTAATGATAATAGTAAAGATGCTTAAGAGCTACATGTATGTATTCCCTTGTATGGCTACTATGAAACACCGAGCTTATATGGCCGGGTAGTATATGTATAGATGTATATGTAAGTATGTTTACGTAACGTGCGCACACCACTGCAGTTGTGTACGGATAACACTGAGCCTTAGTAGGGCTAGGTATGTGTAACACTAAGCCTTGGTTGGCCAGGTATGTATGACCACCGAACCTAGCTATGATCGGGTACGTGAAACACCAAACTTTCGGGGTCGGGTATGTTATGTAAATGCTATGTATATGATATGATTATGTATGTAATATGATTATGTATACAATATGAATGTGAATAAGGGTATGTATACGAATATGAGTACTAATATTGATACGGATATGGAGGTATGAGCACAAATATACGTTAGACTGGAAAGTTTCTATGAAAGGCAAGTGCCCATGGCGATAATATTACCATCTCCCATCTTGTACTATTTCTTATGATGTTCATTATGCTTCAACATTGATATTTATCATGCTTTACATACTCAGTACATTCTTCGTACTGACGTCCTTTTGTTTATGGACGCTGCGTCAGGGAGACAGTCTCGATCGATAGCGGTATTCTCAAAGATGTTACACCTCGGAAAATTTCCCGTTGGTACGCAAGTAAATGAACTAATGATGTGTGCGAGGAGTGCGAGTGTATAATGTTTCATGGGAAATGTATGTAAAGGGATGTGGATGATTAGAATGAAAAGTCGAGAAATGAGAAAAATTGAAAGTTGGCAAAACTGCCCAGTGGTCGTATAGTGCAAAATACGGACCGTAAAGTGCAATACGGTCCGTAAAATTGACGTCGTAAACTGGCATGTCCAACTTCAACTTTCTACCAGCTGAGGAAATGGCTAAAATACGACCTGGTGGACGGACCGTAAAGTGATTTACGGCCCGTAAACCATGGTCGTAAAGCACCATGCATGCAGGCCAAAGTTTCTGGTTCTGCTTAAGCTTAAAAACGACAACGAGGGACGGTCCGTAAACTGAAATACGGACCGTAAACCTCCATGGACGACCACTGTTCACCCAACACCGATTTTTCAATTCATTAAATATGAGGATCAAGACTTGTCTTATTTCATTTACAACATTACACCACTTCTCTCTAGAACTTCTCTCTACATTTATTTTATGCGTTTTCAAGGATTATAAGTCATCCATAACATTAAGACAAGTAAACCAAGGATAAGGGATTCATCAAGGATCATCCAAGTCAAGAAATCCAAATGGAGAAAAACTAGGGTTTTGCTCAAAGAAGAGTATTATCAACCAAAGCTTGTTCCTACAACTTCTAAGGTAAGATTCATGATTTTTACAAGATGTTTGAGATATTGGAGAATTAAAATACATGGATTGTAGAAAATGTGGTCAACTAGGTCATGAATGATGAATAGTGACATTTTGAGAAATAGTTTGAATTGAGTTATGAATGTTGTTGTGTTGTGATATGAATGTGTTATAAATGGTATTAAGATCATGAACTAAACACTTTAGACGAATGGACGAAGATGGGTGTTATAATCATGAATGTGGGTGAATTAGAGGCAAATTGAGGAATCTAGATAATGTGGTTAATGTGAATGACTAATGGCCATTGTTATGATATTAATGAAGGTATAAACGCTAGCATTGGATGGGAACGTGCAAGTTTAGAATAGTTCGACGGAAAGGTATGTAAGGCTAACCCTTTTTTCATAAGGCATGGTTCTTGGCCAAATTACTAAATTCCTCTATATGAGTATGTTGTCCTCACATGGTTGACATTCCGAGCTCATAAGCTCACGACCCTTGATATGTACTATGCTTATACTACGTTCCTCGTATGACGAGTAAGTCTATAATGTAGATGTAACGATAATGATGAGGATAGTAATGATGATGAGAGTAAAATGTGACTACAGATGCTTACGAGCTACGATATATGTATATGTATGTCTATGAAGGGCTAGGATAAGACCCCGAGCTTATGATGCCGGGTAAGACTATATGTATATGACTATGTATAAAGTATGTATACGATTATGAAATGCGCGCACACCTCTGCAGAGGGTACGGATAACCCTGATGCCTTGGTAGGGCCAGGTATGTATGACCTTGAGCCTTGGTTGGCCAAGTATGTATAAGACACCGATCCTATGAGGTCGGATATGCTATGTTAATGATATGTATATGAAATGACTATGTATATAATATGAATATGAATGTGAAAAGAATATGTATAGGAACACGAATAAGGACATGTATACGAATATGAGTACAAGTATGGTACGAGTATTATTATAGGATACGAACAACGATGTATGCAAGTAAGCGACATGATGAAGATATTACTGTCTCCCCTCCCATGCTATCTTCATATGATATCTATTATGCTTTTATATTGATGTTGATCATGCTTTACATACTCAGTACATTCTTCGTACTGACGTCCTTTTGTTTGTGGACGCTGCGTCATGCCCTCAGGTGCCCAGAGAGACAGATTTGATCTTTAGCTGCCTATTCGGAGATTTCATAGAGAGCTCCATTTCCTTTGGAGCCAGATCTTTTGGGTACTCATCCTTTTGTGTATATAATTATGGGCATAGCGGGGTCCTGTCCCGCTAATGTGATATGTTATACTCTTAGAGGCTCGTAGACGTGTGTGTGTGTGTGTGTGGGTAGATGTGTTTGGCCTTGTCGGCCTATGTTTTGTATATCATTTTGTCGGCCACGTTGGCCCATGTATATTGATGTAGCATAAATGCCTATGATGATATAAATGTGCGGTTGTCCATATGGGACTAGTTGACGAATCAATGGAAATGCATGTATAATTATGTGGTTCACCTAGATGTAAGTATAAGAGTAAGCTAAGAGGGTGCTCGGGTGGGTTAGCACCGGGTGCTCGTCGCAGCCCCGAGCCGGGTCGTGACAAAAGTGGTATCAGAGCAGTTCAGTCCTAGGATGTGTCTACGGGCCGTGTCTAGTAGAGTCTTGGTTATGGGTGTGTTGCGCGCCACACTTATAAACGAGAAGCTGCGGACATCTTAGGAATATATGACCTTCTTTCTTCATAAGAATCGTGCGATAGAGCTATGATGTAAGAAATTCTTGTTCCTAAATCGTGTGTTGTGTATTTCAGAGATGCCTAAAAATAAAAATGCTACAGCAGCCCAAAAGGGCTAGACGGTGGCAGAATAGCGGGCTGAAAGGGGCACCGCCACCGGTAGTATAGGAAGATGAGTCCCAGAGTGCGGCTCAATCTCAGTCCTCCCAGACAGTGCCTATTACTGAGGAGCACGTGGGAGCCTCAGCCCCAGCTCCAGCTTCTCCACCGAATGCTTCGGGCCAAGACGTGAGAGAGGCCATTAATTTGTTGACTCAGTTGGTTGCGGCCCAGACTTAGAGGCCAAGCGCAGGGCAAGGTGACAGGACTGTTAGTGAAAGGGCCCTTGACTTCATTGCTTTGAAACCCCCAGAATTCTTTTGGTAGAAACTGGAGGAGGATCCCCAGGACTTTATTGATGGTATGCTAAGGACGCTCCGGTTGATACATGCTTCAGACACCGAATCGGTGGAGCTAGCGTCATATAGATTGAGGGACGTCTCGATCCAGTGGTATATAGTATGGATGGCTTCGCGGGGAGCCAATGCACCTCCGCCGGTATGGCAAGAGTTTGTCGATGCTTTTCTCCGTCACTACATGCCTCCAGAAGTTCGGCGAGCTAGGGACGATAAATTCTTGAATCTGAGGTAAGGTAGCATGAGTGCTACAGAGTATAGTCTCCACTTCAATTCCTTGGCTAGGTATGCTTCGGCCATGGTAGCGGATATGGGCGATCGGGTGCACCGGTTTGTGAAAGGCCTAGGGCCACACTTGATGGATAAATGCTTAACTGCGTCCCTTCAGGATGGCATGGATATTGCACGCATTCAGGCACATGCTCAGGAATTAGAGGAACACCTACAGCAGCGGAGAAATGAACGTGAGCCGGATAGGGGCCATAACAAGAGGGCCAGACCTTCGGGTTCGAGGAGCGTGTCCAGGGGCGGACACAGACAGCAGTTTCCCAGCCATTCAGGCTATTCTATGACTAGTACACCTCCACAGTTCACGGGGCAGAGATTTGATAGATCTACTCGTTCCAAGCCGAGTCAGGGTTATTCGGGGTCTCAGTTTAGAGGTGATTCAGGCCAGCCAAGGCCACCCGTACCACCATGTTCTCAGTGTGGAAAGTTGCATTGGGGTCAGTGCCGATCACGTTCAGACGCTTGCTATTCATGTGGTCGGCCAGGCCATATTATGCGTGATTGCCCCTCAGTACATGGTAGAGGTAGGACCCAGCCATCAAGATCGGAAGCCGGATCTTCGGCATCTGTACGCCCTACGGGGCCAGGTTCACATGCGCCAGTCGGCCATGGTAGAGGTAGAGGCAGAGCTCCCAGTACTAGCGGTCCTCAACACCGTATTTATGCTTTGGCTGGACGCCAAGATGTTGAGTCTTCTCCTGATGTGGTCACACGTATATTATCGGTATTCTCTCATGATGTATATGCTTTGATTGATCCGGGCTCCACATTATCATATGTTACTCCATATATTGCGGGTCGATTTATAATTGAGCCGGAGTCTATCAAACCTTTTGAGGTGTCTACACCCATGGGTGAATCGGTAATAGCTAGCCAAGTATTTAGGAATTGTGTGATTGTGATTTGTGATCGTCGTACCATGATTGATTTAAATGAGCTAGAAATGGTAGATTTTGACGTTATTATGGGCATGGATTGGTTGGCTTCTTGTTATGCCAATGTTGATTGCCGAATGAAGATGGTTCGTTTCTAGTTTTCGGGAGAACCAGTCTTAAAATGGAAAGGGAATTCGGCATCACCAAAAAGTAGGTTTATTTCCTATCTAAAGGCAAGGAAGATGATCACGAAAGGGTGTATTTATCACCTAGTGCGAGTTCAAGATGTAGAAACTGAGTCGCCGACTCTTCAGTCAGTTCCGGTAGTGAACGAATTTCCGGATGTGTTCCCGGAAGAGCTTCCAGGCCTTCCTCCTGAGCGAGAGATAGATTTTGCGATTGATGTGTTGCCAGACACTAAACCCATATCTATTCCTCCCTATAGGATGGAACCGGCAGAGTTGAAAGAGTTGAAGGAGCAATTAAAAGACTTGCTTGAAAAAGGCTTCATTAGGCCTAGTTCATCCCCGTGGGGAGCACCCGTATTGTTCGTCCAGAAGAAGGATGGCTCTTTGAGAATGTGCATTGATTATCGGCAATTGAATAAAGTGACAATTAAGAACAAGTATCCCCTCCCGAGGATTGATGATTTATTTGATCAATTGCAAGGTGCCAAATGGTTTTCAAAGATTGATTTGAGGTCCGGGTATCACCAAGTAAGAGTTAGGGAGAAAGATATCCCTAAGACAGCTTTCAGAACAAGATATGGCCATTTCGAGTTCCAAGTAATGTCGTTTGGGCTAACTAATGCACCGGTAGTGTTTATGGACTTAATGAATAATGTATTCAGACCTTTTATGGATCTATTCGTGATTGTATTCATCGATGATATCCTAGTGTATTCTAGATCCGAGGCAGAACATGCGGATCACTTGCGTGTTGTCCTTGGAGTTCTTCAAGCTCGAGAGTTATTCGCGAAGTTTTCCAAATGCGAGTTTTGGTTGAACTCAGTGGCATTTCTGGGCCACATTGTTGCAGCTGACGGTATTCGAGTGGATAGCCAAAAGATTGAGGCAGTGAAGACTTGGCCAAGGCCCACGACCCCTACGGAGGTTCGTAGCTTTTTGGGTTTAGCAGGCTATTACAGAAGATTTGTTGAGGATTTCTCTTCTATTTCTGCACCGCTCACCAAGTTGACTCAGAAGTCAGCTAAGTTTCAATGGACAGATGCTTGCGAGCGTAGTTTCCAAGAGTTGAAAGACCGACTGACTTCAGCCCCAGTCTTGACACTTCCAGTGGGATTGGAAGGATATGTTATTTATTTTGATGCTTCAGGCGTTGGGCTAGGCTGTGTATTGATGCAAAATGGTAAGGTGATTGCGTATGCTTCTAGACAATTACGGAAACATGAGCAGAATTATCCTACCCATGACTTAGAATTGGCCGCGGTGGTCCATGCTTTAAAGATATGGAGACATTACTTATATGGTATCCACGTGGATATTTATACAGATCATAAGAGTCTCCAGCACATCTTCAAGCAGAACAAGTTGAATTTGCGGCAACGACGATAGCTAGAGTTGCTAAAAGACTATGATGTTGAAATCCTATACCACCCCAGAAAGGCAAATGTTGTGGCTGATGCTCTTAGCCGTAGGTCGATGGGAAGTCTATGTGAGGTACGACCAGAAAAGAAAGAGATGGCCCGTGATCTTCAGCAGTTAGCTAGCCTAGGAGTCCGAGTGGTGGACACACGTAGCAGCGGAGCTACTATTAAGAATTCAGCCGTTTCATCGTTAGTAGCGGAAGTAAAAAAGCGACAATATGAGGATCCCATACTAATGCAGTACAGAGATACACTCCCTCAGAAGGAGGGGTCATCATTTGACATTTCGGAAGACGGAGTTCTCCGATGTCGAGGCAGGTTATGTGTTCCCGATGTGGCAGGTCTACGCCATCAGATTTTGAAAGAAGCTCATTGTTCCCGTTACTCCGTTCACCCCGGAGCGACGAAAATGTATCATGATCTTAAGACTATATATTGGTGGAATGGGATGAAGAAAGACGTAGCAGAATTCGTAGCTCAGTGTCCTAATTGCCAACAAGTGAAGATAGAACACCAAAAGCCGGGTGGCTTATTGCAAGCTATAGAAATCCCAACTTGGAAGTGGGAAGTGATTAATATGGATTTCATTACAGGATTACCCCGTTCTCGACGTAAATATGATTCTATATGGGTGATCGTGGATAGGCTCACAAAGTCAGCGCATTTCTTACCGGTCAGAACGACCTATATGGCAGAAGATTATGCCAAGCTTTATCTTAAAGAGATAGTGAGACTCCATGGCGTTCCGGTATCTATTATCTCCGATAGAGGAACTCAGTTTACATCCAAGTTTTGGCGGTCTTTCCAAGAAGGTTTAGGGACCCAAGTGCGCCTAAGCACGGCATTTCACCCACAGACCGATGGGCAAGCTGAACGTACTATTCAGATTCTTGAAGATATGTTACGGGCATGTATGATAGATTTTGGAGGAAATTGGGATGACCATTTGCTACTCATTGAGTTTGCTTACAATAACAGTTATCATTCTAGCATTCAAATGGCACCGTATGAAGCTCTATATGGGCGAAAGTGTAGATCCCCAATTGGGTGGTTTGAAATCGGAGAAGCCAAGTTGATAGGGCCAGATTTGGTCCAGCAAGCAATAGAGAAAGTCAAACTTATACAAGATCGATTGTTAGCGGCTCAAAGTCGCCAGAAGTCCTATGCAGATAATCGTCGAAGGGACTTAGAGTTCCAAGTTAAGGATTGGGTATTCTTGAAAGTGTCGCCAATGAAAGGCGTTATGACATTTGGCAAAAAGGGGAAGCTCAGTCCCCGGTATATCGGACACTATGAGATTATACGTAAAATAGGCAAAGTGGCCTTTGAGCTAGATCTACCTCCAGCTTTGGAGTTAGTCCATCTAGTATTTCATGTCTCGATGCTTCGGAAGTGTGTTGGAGATCCTACGAGGATCGTCCCAGTGAATGATATTCAAGTGACAGAAAAGTTAACTTATGATGAAATACCCATTGCCATATTAGATAGGCAAGTACGGAGGCTTAGAAACAAAGAAGTGGCCTCAATTAAAGTTCTGTGGAGAAATAACAATCGAGAGGAAATGACATGGGAAGCAGAAGAGAATATGAGATCCAAATACCCACATTTATTTCAGCCCTTGGAAGAAGTCCAAGATGAGACGTCAAAATCATAAGGTATGCATGTTTTCCCTTTTATACATTCAGGTCGTGTGTGGCCAAATTTCTAGTGCTGTTGTATTATTGCCCTGTGAGGCATTGTTATTGTGGGCTGTTGTGACAGGGTGGTAGTGCCACATTACAGAGGAAACTCTGGTGAAATTTTTATAGAATTCCCCAAGCCTTTAACATTCGAGGACGAATGTTCCTAAGGGGGGTAGAATGTTACACCTCGGAAAATTTCCCGTTGGTACGCAAGTAAATGAACTAACGATGTGTGCGAGGAGTGCGAGTGTATAATGTTTCATGGGAAATGTATGTAAAGGGATGTGGATGATTAGAATGAAAAGTCGAGAAATGAGAAAAAATGAAAGTTGGAAAAACTGCCCAGTGGTCGTATAGTGCAAAATACGGACCGTAAAGTGCAATACGGTCCGTAAACTTGACGTCGTAAACTGGCATGTCCAACTTCAACTTTCTACCAGCTGAGGAAATGGCTAAAATACGACCTGGCAAACGGACCGTAAAGTGATTTACGGCCCGTAAACCATGGTCGTAAATCACCATGCATGCAGGCCAAAGTTTTTGGTTCTACTTAAGCTTAAAATCGACCACGAGGGATGGTCCGTAAACTGAAATACGGACCGTAAACCTCCATGGACGACCACTGTTCACCCAACACAGATTTTTCAATTCATTAAATATGAGGATTAAGACTTGTCTTTTTTCATTTACAATATTACACCACTTCTCTCTACATTTATTTTATGCGTTTTCAAGGATTATAAGTCATCCATAACATTAAGACAAGTAAACCAAGGATAAGGGATTCATCAAGGATCATCCAAGTCAAGAAATCCAAATGGAGAAAAACTAGGGTTTTGCTCAAAGAAGAGTATTATCAACCAAAGCTTGTTCCTACAACTTCTAAGGTAAGATTCATGATTTTTACAAGATGTTTGAGATATTGGAGAATTAAAATACATGGATTGTAGAAAATGTGGTCAACTAGGTCATGAATGATGAATAGTGACATTTTGAGAAATAGTTTGAATTGAGTTATGAATGTTGTTGTGTTGTGATATGAATGTGTTATAAATGGTATTAAGATCATGAACTAAACACTTTAGACGAATGGACGAAGATGGGTGTTATAATCATGAATGTGGGTGAATTAGAGGCAAATTGAGGAATCTAGATAATGTGGTTAATGTGAATGACTAATGGCCATTGTTATGATATTAATGAAGGTATAAACGCTAGCATTGGATGGGAACGTGCAAGTTTAGAATAGTTCGACGGAAAGGTATGTAAGGCTAACCCTTTTTTCATAAGGCATGGTTCTTGGCCAAATTCCTAAATTCCTCTATATGAGTATGTTGTCTTCACATGGTTGACATTCCGAGCTCATAAGCTCACGACCCTTGATATGTACTATGCTTATACTACGTTCCTCGTATGACGAGTAAGTCTATAATGTAGATGTAACGATAATGATGAGGATAGTAATGATGATGAGAGTAAAATGTGACTACAGATGCTTACGAGCTACGATATATGTATATGTATGTCTATGAAGGGCTAGGATAAGACCCCGAGCTTATGATGCCGGGTAAGACTATATGTATATGACTATGTATAAAGTATGTATACGATTACGAAACGCGCGCACACCTCTGCAGAGGGTACGGATAACCCTGATGCCTTAGTAGGGCCAGGTATGTATGACCTTGAGCCTTGGTTGGCTAAGTATGTATAAGACACCGATCCTATGAGGTCGGGTATGCTATGTAAATGCTATGTATATGAAATGACTACGTATATAATATGAATATGAATGTGAAAAGACTATGTATAGGAATACGAATAAGGACATGTATACGAATATGAACACAAGTATGGTACGAGTATTATTATGGGATATGAACGACGATGTATGCAAGTAAGCGACATGATGAAGATATTACTTTCTCCCCTCCTATGCTATCTTCATACGATATCTATTATGCTTCTATATTGATGTTGATCATGCTTTACATAATCAGTACATTCTTCGTACTGACGTCCTTTTGTTTGTGGACGCTGCGTCATGCCCGCAGGTGCACAGGGAGACAGATTTGATCTTTAGCTGCCTATTCGGAGATTTCATAGAGAGCTCCATTTCCTTCGGAGCCAGATCTTTTGGGTACTCCTCCTTTTGTGTATATAATTATGGGCATAGCGGGGTCCTGTCCCGCTAATGTGATATGTTATACTCTCAGAGGCTCGTATACGTGTGTGTGTGTGTGTGTGGGTAGATGTGTTTGGCCTTGTCGGCCTATGTTTTGTATATCATTTTGTCGGCCACGTTGGCCCATGTATATTGATGTAGCATAAATGCCTATGATGATATAAATGTGCGGTTGTCCATATGGGACTAGTTGACGAATCAATGGAAATGCATGTATAATTATGTGGCTCACCTAGATGTAAGTATAAGAGTAAGCTAAGAGGGTGCTCGGGTGGGTTAGCACCGGGTGCTCGTCGCGGCCCCGAGTAGGGTCGTGACAAGAGACCACCTAGCAGAGCTCCATTTCATTCGGAGCTATATCTTTTGGGTACTTATTCTTTTGTGTACATAATTATGGCCACAGCGGGGTCCTGTCCCACTTATGTGATGTGTTATACTCTCCTTAGGGGCTCGTAGTCACTTGTATATGGTTAGATAGGTCTGGCCTTGTGGGCCTATATTTTGTATGTCATTTTGTTAGCCTTGTTGGCTCATGTACATTGATGTGGCATAGATGCCAACTATTATATAAAGGCATTGTTGTCCGATGGGACTAGCATAATGAATTAATAAGAGTATGTTGAATTATGTGGCTCACCTAGATGTAAGTATAAGTGTAATCCAAGGGGCACCCGGGTGGGCTATCACCGGGCGTTCGTCGCGGCCCTCTAGACGGGTCGTGACAGAAAGTGGTATCAGAGCAGTTCAGTCCTAGGGTGTGTCTATGAGCCGTGTCTAGTAGAGTCTTGGTTACGGGTGTGTTGCGCGCCACACTTATAAACAAGAAGCTGCGGACATTCTAGGAATAAATGACCTTCTTTCTTCATACGAATCATGCGATAGAGCTATGATATAAGAAATTCTTGTTCCTTAATCGGGTGTTGTGTATTTCAGAAATGCCTAGAAAGAGAAAAGCTACAGCAGCCCAAAAGGGCAAGACGGTGGCAGAAAAGCAGGCTGAAAGAGCACCGCCACCGGTAGTTGAGGAAATTGAGTCCCAGAATGCTGCTCAATCTTAGTCATCCCAGATATTGCCTATTATTGAGGAGCGTGAGGGAGCCTCAGCCCCAGCTCCAGCACCTCCGGTTCCTCCACCGAACACTCCAGGACAAGATGTGAAAGAGGCCATACATTTGCTTACTGAGTTGGTTGCGGCCCAGACTCAGAGGCAAAGTACAGGGCAACGTGATAGGGCTGTTAGTGCAAGCGCCCGTGATTTCATTACCTTAAACCCTCCGGAATTCTTTGGGTCAAAGCCGGAGGAGGACCCTCAGGATTTTATCGATGGTATGTTGAGGACGCTACGATTGATACATGCTTCGGACACTGAGTCGGAGGAGTTAGCGTCATATAGATTGAGAGATGTCTCGATCCAATGGTATATGGTTTGGATGGCTTCACGGGGAGCCAATGCACCTCCCCCGGTATGGCAAGAGTTTGTTGATGCTTTTCTTCGACACTATATGCCTCCGGAAGTTCGGCGAGCTAGAGCCGATAAGTTCTTATATTTGAGGCAAGGTAGTATGAGTGCTCTAGAGTATAGTATCCGCTTCAACTCCTTGGCTAGGTATGCTTCGGCCATGGTAGCGGACATGGGTGAGTACACCGATTTGTGAAAAGCCTAGGGCCACACTTGATAGATAGATACCTGACTGCGTCCCTTCAGGACGGTATGGATATTGGACGCATTCAGGCCCATGCTCAAAACTTAGAAGAAAGTCTGCAACAGCAAAGAAGTGAGCGCGAGCATGATAGGGAACAGGGTAAGAGGGCCAGATCTTCGGCTCCGATGAGCAAGTTCAGAGGCGGGCACAGGCAACAGTTTTCCAGGCATGCAGGCTATTCTATGACCAGTGCACCTCCCCGGTTTTCAGGCCAGAGGTTTAATAGATCTACTCGTTCCGGGCCGAGGCAGAGTTTTTCAGGGTCTCAGTTCAGAGGCGATTCGTGTCAGGCAAGGCCACCCGTACCACTTTGTTCCCAGTGTGGGAAGTTGCATTGGGGTCAATGCCGATCAGGTTCAGATGGTTGCTATTCATGTGGTCGGCCAGGCCATATTATTCGTGATTGCCCCTCGATTCATGGCAGAGGTAAGACCCAGCATTCAGGGTCGGTAGCTGGGTCTTCGTCTTCTATGCGCCCTATGGGGCCAGGTTCACATGCGCCAGTCGGCCATGGTAGAGGCAGAGGGAGAGTTCCCAGCTCTAGCGGTCCTCAGCACCGTGTTTATGCTTTGGCTGGACGCCAAGATCTTGAGTCTTATCCTGACGTGGTCACAGGTATGTTATCGGTATTCTCTCAAGATGTATATGCTTTGATTGATCCGGGATCCACATTGTCATATGGTTAGATAGGTCTGGCCTTGTCGGCCTATATTTTGTATGTCATTTTGTTAGCCTTGTCGGCTCATGTACATTGATGTGGCATAGATGCCAACTATGATATAAAGGCCAATTTGTCCAATGGGACTAGCATGATGAATGAATAAGAGTATGTTAAATTATGTGGCTCACCTAGATGTAAGTATAAGTGTAAGCCAAGGGGTGCCCGGGTGGGCTAGCACCGGGCGTTCGTCGCGGCCCTCTAGACGGGTCGTGACACTGAGCATCTGGGAACATCTGTACAACTCTGTATAACATGAAAGTGCCTCAAAGGGAGTATGATATGTATAGGTCATAATATAACTGTTAGTGTTGAGGAACGTACAACTCGATCCATATATATGTTAGTGCTGAGGAATGTACTGTTACGCTCCTCGTTTTCGTCGTAATAGGACTTGTGGTTCCTAGTCGGGTATGCCTTTAGAATGTAGACCCGTGCCCGAGTTTGGGGATATAACGTGTTTTGCCCCATTTACAAATGTATCAGTAGGTATTCCCGATAATTTACAGGGTTAGAAGTTGAACGAATCGAATCGACGCAATTCGAACTAATTTAGGAAATACTGCAGCCATCAGTCAGGGTCGATGGGCGGTCGACATGTCGACGGACCGTCACTGTGCACCGTCAACATGTTTCTACAATCGGTGATCTGCAGGTGCAAGTCGACGGACCGTCGACACGTCGACGGATCGTCGACTCGCTTGTCGAACTGCCTCTCTGGAATTTTCCAGTCCCAGCAATAAATAGACGACCTTTGTTCTTATTTTTCATATCCCACCTTCTTCACAAGTTCTGAAAACTCTAGAATATTCCCTCCACTATATTAGCACAAATTCAAGAGAAAACAAGGATTAATTACCAAGACTCAAGAGGATCAAGTGCAAAAGAGGCTCACTAGGGTTAATAGAAGTCAAGGTTTCCTTTGGAATTGAAGTTGAGGTTTTCTCAAGTGAAGTATCTTCATCCAAAGATCATCCCTACATAATCAAAGATGAGTTTTACATCTATTTCATGTTATTAGAAGTATTGAGTGGTTGAAAGACTTGGGTTAAGAGAAAAAAGTAGAATATGAGCTCAAATATGGAAATAATGGTATTTTGAGTAGTAAGCTAATTTAAGTCATGATTATTGGTATGAGATGAGTATAATATTGTCATGAATGGTGCTAATGACGTAGAGGAAGTATTATGTGAAGAATGAATATAGTGTTGTATTGTAATTATGATCATGGATGACTTTGGGAAGGAGTTTTGAGGATTGAACCATGTTTAACATGAAGAAAGCGATTAATTATGATATTATGGGTGTAGCTATGATGTTTGAGAGTTGTTTAGTATATGGGGAAGTTGTTGAAACTGTCACACCTCGGAAAATTTTGAAAATTTTGAGCACACAATGAATAGACCAACGAAAAGTATGAGTGTACGATGTTCTACTAAGAAGGGAATGACTACCCATGAGTTTTGAAAACGCGAAGGTTGCAGATTTGCATTTTGGCCCAGTGGTCGTAAAACCGAATACGGCCCGTAAAGTGATTTACGGACCGTAAAGTGCCATCGTCTTCCAACTATCAAAACTTCAACTTTCTGTCAAATGTTGAAATGGTAAAATACGACTCAGAATACAGACTGTAAATTGAAATACGGCCAGTAAACTTCAACCGTAAACCACCATGACCTACAGCAAACCTTTCTGTTTCTGATATGCTTAAATACGGTCATGAAGGACAGACCGTAAACAAGAATACGGCCCGTAAACTAGGTTTACGGCCACTGTACACCCCGACTACTGTTCACAAAAATCAGATTTTTAAGTTAAATATAAGGGACCCCAAGCTCATTTTATTTCATTTCTCATCTTCACGATTGAAGAACTCTCTAGAATACTCCAAAACACCTCATCCACAAAAATTAAAGAGAATCAAAGGAAAATCAAGATCAACAACACCAAATTCATGAAATCAAGAGTGTGAAGCCTATCAAAGTTCATCTACACCAAGAAATATCAAAGAAAGTGAAATAGGGTTTTTGGCATAAAAGAGTGTTGTTGCTCAAGGCTTGTTCCAACACTACCCAAGGCAAGTTTGATGACTTTCTCATAATGATTGAAGCATTAATACATTGAAAAACATGAATTATAGAATAGTGTAGTAAATGGGTCATAAAATGTGAATAGTGCCATAGTTGAATTATAGTTGGATTGCATTATGAATGTTGATGAGTTGGGAGTATAAATATGCGGTCACGACCCAACCCCGTGGGCCGCGACTGTTATCCTAACTGGATACCCATACATACCTACTTAACAGAATTTCGTACCATACTGATTTTTTTTCCATACAGATGTGTACAAAATCAGGCCGATACAGATGCGGCGCACGCGAAGATATACATACCTGAACATACAGAAATTTACAGACAAGCCGATGAGGCTAACATACAGACGGAGTCACAAAATCATTCATACTTACCTAAACAGATGAAACCTGTAACCCACATATCTATCTACAGGCCTCTACAGACATACAGAATCAGATGATGGGACAGGGCCGCGTCGTACCCCAAAATACCATACATACAGAGTCTACAGATGACAGAAGATATATACCAAAAGTATTTGCTCCGGATTAAAGGAGCTCTTCCAATATAGCAGA
Organism: Lycium barbarum; assembly: GCF_019175385.1. Taxonomy (NCBI): domain Eukaryota; kingdom Viridiplantae; phylum Streptophyta; class Magnoliopsida; order Solanales; family Solanaceae; genus Lycium; species Lycium barbarum. Next base: position 71,228,164 of record NC_083346.1, read on the forward strand.
ATCGATGCCCTAAACTGGCGGCGTATCTCCAGGTGAGTCTGTACCTGCGGGCATGTAACGTAGCCCCCGAAGAACCGGGGGTCAGTACGAAAAATGTACCGAGTATGCAAAGCAGAAACATAACAAACATAATCATAGTCTGAACCGGAACCATATATATATAGAGCGGACAGAACCATAAATCGAACGAACGGACGGAATCATAATCCCAACAAACGGACAGAATCATGGTTCAGACAGACAGATAGAACCGTAACCATACAGACGTACAGAATTAGAATCCATACAGACATACAGAATCAGAATCCATACGGACATACAAACAAAATCGTAATCCCGACGGACGGACAGAAGTATGCCGGACAGAATTATGCATGCAGAGTCATACAGAATCATACAGAGGCATGTGCTTATATAAATGCTGGTGGCACATGCATACATACATACAGATCCCGACCCTGTCTGGGGCCGCGGTAATAGAACCCGGCCCACTTAGTACGGGACGCGGTGGACAGACAGAATCAGATCAGATCATATGCCATCCTGGCCGCCATCCCCATACATAGATCATAATATCATAGTCATACAGATATAACAGATCCCGACCCGCACGCCGAGGGACGCGGTGAACAATAGAGAGGAACATGCACGATAACAGAACCTGGCCCGGGACGCAGTGAAGGAATGTATTGAGACAGCCACAAACAGATTAATGAGAAACCACATACATACAGACTCAACATACAGACTCAATCAAACTGAAGGGTGCCAAACGGCGAGTCAAGTCAGAGTATCCGGATAGTATGCATAATACGCGCCTATGTCCTACTTGGGAAGGTACGACAGATTATTATCAGGATCAGATTCTCAGATGTCCAGAAATCATTTTGTAAGATTTTCATAAAAATAGTCATTTCATAATCAAAGTAATAGTCCAGATGTTTTCTGAGAAAATCGGACAGAACCAAAGTAATTAAAGTTATACAGAAGGCATCGGGCCTTGTGGGCCCGCCTCGGACCAACTCGGGGCGACATATGTAAATTACTGATAATAGACCTTATGAGGTCATCCATAATCATTTGGAAGTGTTCCGACTCCGTTTGGGAAGGTTTCGTGCAAAAGTTCACTTTGAAGGCGTTTTATAAGGAAATGGTTCCAATTGTACTGAAGGAATTGGAACGGATTTCCATTTCGAATTCCGAGAAACGGAGTCGTACTTAAGGCTCGCGGCCGAGCCTATTACATCCAGAACATGCCTAAGAATAAAGGGGAAGGCTTTACATACCTTGGTTGCGTCCTACGCTCGTCCAAACTCGATTCCTGTTTCGCTCAAAAACTGCAAATGGTCACATTTACCAGTTACTATTCATGAGACTTAACATTTCTAACCGTAACCAATACTTGTCTATAAGAATTTGGGCAGCACCTCCCCTATACATATAGCCTCCTCGAGATTCAACTCGGCTCCAAACAACGAACAACAACCCAACAACAATATCAACAACATCAACAATTATCATAATTCATAATATACACAATTAGTCTACTTTACGACATAATACAATAATCCTCATTTCGACTTCACACTCACAAATCAATACCACATTCTCTCATTTATTCTAATCAAAGTCATTACAATACCATTCGGAATCATATCATAACATTTCTACAATATATACACGAGATATACACAAGATATACAAACATGCAAACTTTCCATCAATGCCATAATCTATCCAATTCTCCTAATCTTTAACATGCCAGTTCATAACACATTTCCATCTTCCAAGTTTATCAACATTAACCATCATTTGCACCTTAACCACTTCATTTTCTTAATTTCATAAGATCATACTAAACAACATACTTTCCGACAACAACTTAACAACAAATTCTTCATGTTAGCTTAACCCCTTATTCTTCCATCTACTTCACTACAACACAATTAACATACTAACAAAATTTAGTTCATTTTCCACCATCAACACAACACCACACGGCTACATTCCATATTTCCAATTTTCGTCGAATTCATTCAACTTTCATTTATAATACAATTTTCACCATAACTACAACTAGAATACAACATAAAAATTCAACTCATTACATCAATACATCAACACACACACACGGCCACTTTCCAACAAACACACCCACTTTGCAAACTTCCATATTTTCACAAATTCTATTCATTTCTACATTCCACAACATGAACAAAGCTCCATAACATAATAAAAAAGGGATGGATTCTTACCTTTTTCCAACTCTTCCACTTGCCACAATTGGTAGTTTCTTGCCACAATAATTATACCAACTTGAAGAGCACCTTGAGCTTAGTAGAAATTTTAAAAGAGATGGATTTTTGAACCAAGAATTAAGCTCCAAGAATTTTTCTTTCTTTTTCTCTTTCTCTTTTCTTTGGCCGAATTCTCTCCTTCTTTTTCTCTTGTTCTCAATTTTTCTTGAACCTTCTATGAATAAACATGTATTATTACCTCTTTATATTAATTAGTCATGTGACTAATCACATGACTTATGGCCATGGGTTTGGGCCAACATGGCCGGTTGGGCCTCCATGTTTGGGCCTTATTTTTCCTTTTTATTTTTAAGCCTAATTTGGTTAGAATTATTGTTTTGTAATTCCCGAAACTAATTTCCAAAATTCCTATTTTGTCCTTTGCCTCCTTTCGTAATTCCACGCCAATGTATTCTTAACCGACACGTTCATACCAAGTAAGGTCCAAATATGGCCTCATTCATTACAAGCCAAGTTATCTCGGATTTTTCGAAGATGCAAAAATGTCGGATGTAACATATGCTATAAATGACGTGTAGACCATGAAGTAGGTGTGATGTATGAGAAATTGTGATGATGAGCTAAAGCCCATAAATGTGGAGAAATTGGAGAAAAATGGTGGAATGTGGTAAATGTAGATAAATGATGATTGTTGAATACAATATTGTGAACGTTGTTGTGAGCGTTTGGGAGTTAATATAGAATATGGGAAAAGTAGTATAAACAAAGGAAGTGCCTCCCAATTTTCCCTAGAAATAGTAGCGCGTTCTTATAGTCGATTAACTAACGTAAGTGCGAATTCTCTTTTGAAGGTAGAAACGCGATATCGAAGGAGAACAAGCGAACGATAGCTTAGTTAAACGTCAAAGGTATGTGAGGCTAGTCCCTTCTTTCTAATGGCTTGAATCTTCTAGCATGAATTTCCTTCCTCTTAATGAGTTCCTATATTCTGGAAAGCTAAAAGCCTATATCTATGAATGACAACATAAGATAAGAAATATGATATGATGATCCTAAAATGGCATGATGATATTTATTGCTCACACTCACCTTATATGTTAGTTCTTTCAAGGTGAGGCAGGATGTCGATAATTGCTCCATAATGAAATCCGGGGATCACTACCTTATGTCACCCCGATAAAGTAAAGTTATTCATAAGCCTTATACATGTATTATGATAAGTATGTTACGATAAGCATATTATGATGAGTATGTATGTTGATTATATAACACCATGCCTAGTTGGCCGGGCAGTCACCGCTGAGGCGGGCAGCTATACGATACACCATAGCCAAATGGCATGGGCGGGTGGCATGAGATGATACCCCGGACGTGGGAGGCCTGGACGCAGGCTCATGTTATGATTATCACACGGATCCGATATGGACGGGTAGCTTATACATTACTACTCCGCACCTATAGGAGCGGGCAACTTATACATTATGCATACATGATATGATGACGAGTACGAGTAAGAAAGCATGGCTAATCCTTTTATACATGACAGCTAGATATATATATGTTCCATATTGATAATTCCTTTATGTCATTGTTCTATTTCATTGTTTATACCTCTCATACTCAGTACAATATTCGTACTGACGTCCGTTTTCTTTGGACGCTGTGATCATGCCCACAGGTAGATAGGAAGGAGAGCTCGACCCAGACCAGCAGTAGCCGTCAGCAGATTGAAAGCACTCCTTTGCTCGGAGGTGCTTATGACGATTCTTTTGTGTATATTCATGTTTACGTATTTTTGGGCATGACGGGGTCTTGTCCCGTCCTTATGCTTAGCACTCCAGTAGAGGCTCGTAGATGCGTAGTGTGGGTTAGATGGTCTCACGAAATGCTATTATATGTACATATTATTTTGATAGCCGAGAGGCATATGTATATAAAGGTATTTACGTTTCCATATAAAATATGATTTTCCTCCAATTTGAGTATAAACTTGATAAAAAAGCATTAGATGAGTAACACGAGTGGTAGAACGAGCGGTGCTCGGTGGCTAGCCCCGAGTACCCATCGCGGCCCCTAGCTGGGTCGTGACAAAAGTGGTATCAGAGCAGTTCAGTCCTAGGAAGTGTCTACGAGCCGTGTCTAATAGAGTCTTGTTTATGGTGTGTTGCGCGCCACATCAGTAAACAAGGGGCTACAGGGCATTTAGGAAAAAAATGACCATCTTTCTTCTCATGAGATCGTGCGATAGAGCCGTGTATAAGATTTATATCCTCCCTAATAGTGTGTTGTGATTTCAGAATGCCGCCAAAGGGAAAGGCTACAGCTGCCCAGAAGTGCAAGACTACGACAAAGAGGCAGGTAGAAAGAGGGCCTCCGATGAATATAGAGGAAGGCGAATCACATAATGAGGCCTTGTCTAACACTTCTTCTACCCTGCCTAATGTGGAAAAGCAAGGAGGAGCTCCAGCTCCAATTCCTCCACCGGTTGCTTCGGGTCAACAAATGACAGAGGCCATACATCTATTGACACAATTGGTTGCCGCTCAAGCATAATGACAAAATGTGAGCTCAAGTGATCGGGCAGCAAGTACCAAAGCCCGTGATTTTATGAATCTAAATCCTCCGGAGTTTTTCGGGTCAAAGCCGGATGAAGACCCGCAAGGTTTCATAGATGAGGTACTGAGGACATTGAAGATTGTCCATGCCTCTGAAACTGAATCCGTGGAGTTGGCATCTTATAGACTCCGGGATATGGCTGTTTTATGGTATAACAACTGGGTATTATCAAGAGGAGAGAATGCGCCTCCTCCGGTTTGGCAGGAATTCATGGATGCATTTATTCGTCACTATTTGCCACCCGAGGTCCGCCGAGCTAGAGCGGACAGGTTTTTAAATCTTAGACAAGGAAATATGAGTGCCCGGGAGTATAGCATGTAATTTAATTCTTTGGTTAGATATGCCCCGGCTATTGTGGCCGACATGGGAGATCGGGTACATAGATTTGTAAGTGGCTTAGGGCCACATTAATTCAGAGATTGTTTGACGGCTTCCTTGCAAGACGGGATGGATATTTCCCGAATACAGGCCGATGCTCAGAATTTGGAGGGGCGACAACAACCACAAAGAAGTGACCGCGATAGTGAAAGAAGGCAAGGCAAGAGGGCTAGATCCATGGGAGCAGGAAGTGGTTATAGAGGGGGATCAAGGCAGACATATTCTGGGTACTTAGGCCAGTCGGTGACCAGTGCACCTCCTCGGTTCACAGGTAGGAGATTCGATCGCTCTTTCCGCTCAGGACCGGGCCAGAGTTCGAGGGCCTCGGATTCCCAGTTCAGGAAGATTATCGTCAGAGGAGACCCCCAGTACCGTGATACAGCCAGTGCGGTAGATTGCACTCCGGACAGTGTCGCCAGGGTTCGGACGCTTGTTATACTTGCGGCCAAGTTGGGCACATGATGAGAGATTGCCCGTCGATGAGGAGTAGAGTTGGAGTTTAGCCCACAGGTTCAGCAGCTGGTTCTTCCTCAGCACGCCCGGCAGGACAGACTCCCCAGATGTCAGCAGGCCGAGGTAGAGGCGGAGGGGCTGCATCTACTTCAGGTGCCACTCAGCCCCGTGCATATGCTTTAGCCGGACGACAGGATCTTGAGTCCTCCCCGGATGTGGTTACAGGTACATTGTCTATATTCTCCCGTGATGTGTATGCATTGATAGATCCGGGTTCTACGTTCTCTTATATTACTCCATATGTTGCTGGTTGTATTGGGGTGAGACCTGAGTCAATTAAACCTTTTGAGGTACTCACTCCGGTTGGTGATCCCGTGATCGCAAGGCAAGTGTACAAAAATTGTGTCATTGTGATATGTGATCGTCAGACCAAAGCTAATTTGATTGAATTGGAAATGGTAGACTTTGATGTAATCATGGGTATGGATTGGTTGGCCTCGTGCTATGCCAATGTCGATTGCCGGACGAAAGTGGTTCGATTCTAATTCCCGGGAGAGCCCGTGCTTGAATGGAAGGGTAATGCAGCATCTCTGAAGGGTAGGTTTATTTCCTACCTTAAAGCGAGGAAGATGATAGCCAAGGGCTATATTTATCATTTAGTTCGGGTTCATGACACTGAGGCAAAGCCACCAACTTTCCAATCAGTTCCTGTCGTGAATGAATTCCCAGATGTATTTCCTGATGAGCTTCCAGGTCTTCCTCCAGAAAGAGAAATAGATTTTGCTATTGACGTGTTGCTGGACACCAAGCCTATTTCTATTCCTCCTTATTGAATGGCTCCGGTGGAATTAAAAGAGCTAAAGGCGCAGTTGAAAGGCTTGCTTGAAAAGGGATTTATTAGGCCCAGTTCATCACCATGGGAAGCACCGGTCTTGTTTGTAAGAAAGAAAGACGGATCTCTACGAATGTGTATCGACTACAGGCAATTGCATAAAGTGACGATAAAGAACAAGTATCCTCTTCCAAGGATTGATGACTTATTCGATCAATTGCAAGGTGCCAACTGGTTTTGAAAGATAGATTTGAGATCGGGCTACCATCAGGTAAGAGTTAGAGAAGCGGATATTCCCAAGACGGCCTTCAGAACAAGATATGGTCACTATGAATTCCGAGTGATATCGTTTGGGTTGACTAATGCTCCAGTCGTGTTTATGAATTTGATGAACAACGTATTCAGGCCTCTCTTGGATATATTTGTGATAGTGTTTATTGATGATATTCTGGTGTATTCTCGCACGGAATTGGAACATGCAGATCATTTGCGAATTGTTCTTGGCATTCTTCGAGCCCGAGAATTGTATGCAAAATTTTCAAAGTGCGAGTTCTGGCTAAATTATGTGACATTTTTGGGCCATGTTATCTCAGATGATGGCATTCGAGTCGACACTCAGAAAATTGAAGCTGTGAAGACTTGGCCAAGACCTACAACGCCTACAGAAGTTCGTAGTTTTCTGGGGTTGGTAGGATATTATAGAAGATTCGTAGAGGGCTTCTCGTCTATTTCGACCCCATTGACGAAGCTAACTCAGAAGTCAGCAAAATTTCAGTGGAATGATGCTTGTGAACGCAGATTCTAAGAGTTGAAAGACAGGTTGACCTCAGCTCCGATCTTAACACTTCCAGAAGGGTCAGATGGCTACGTGGTGTATTGTGACGCTTCCGGTGTCGGATTGGGATGCGTATTGATGCAGCATGGTAAGGTTATTGCATATGCTTCGAGACAATTACGGAAACATGAGAAGAATTATCCAACTCATGATCTCGAATTGGCTGCGGTTATTCATGCCCTAAAAATATAAAGGCATTATTTGTATGGTGTGCATGTTGATATCTATACAGATCACAAGAGCCTCCAATACATTTTCAAGCAAAAGGAGTTGAACCTGCGACAGAGGCGGTGGTTAGAATTGTTAAAAGATTATGATGTGAACATTTTGCACCACCCCGGAAAGGCGAATGTAGTAGCCGATGCGCTTAGCCGCCGATCAATGGACAGTTTATGGGGAGTTCCACCGGAAAATAAAGAGATGGTTCGTGAGATTCATCAATTAGCTAATCTATGAGTACGTGTAGTCGATTCAGGTGGTGCGAGGGTCAGCATTAACGATCCTGCAGTTTCCTCTTTGAATGTAGAAGTGAAAGAACGATAGTATGAAGATCCTCAATTGTGCCATTACAGAGACCTATCTCATAAAAAGGAGAAGGCTCCATTTGAAGTTTCTATTGACGGAATTCTTAGGTACCGAGGCAGATTATGTGTGCCGAATGTAGTAGAATTGCGCCGATAAATTCTTGAAGAAGCACTTTGTTCTCGGTATTCTATTCATCCAGGTGCAACAAAAATGTATTATGATCTCAAGATGATGTATTGGTGGGATGGCATGAAGAGAGACATAGCCGAATTTGTAGCACAGTGTCCAAATTGCCAACAAGTAAAAGCTGAACATCAAAAGCTAGGAGGCTTATTGCAAGCGATGGAAATCCCTCCTTGGAAGTGGGAAGTTATCAACATGGATTTTATTGTAGGATTACCCCGTTCTCGAGGCAAGTATGATTCGATATGGGTGATTGTGGACAGGCTCACAAAAGCAGCCCATTTTATACCAGTTAGAACCACGTACTCAGCAGAAGACTATACGAAGTTGTACCTCAAGAAAATTGTGCGACTCCATGGTATACCATTATCTATTATAACGGATAGAGGAGTACAGTTTACAGCCAAGTTTTGGAAGTCCTTTCAAGAAGGTATAGGCACTCAAGTGAAGCTGAGCACGACATTTCATCCGCAGACTGACGGACAGGCCGAGCGTACTATTCAGACCTTGGAAGATATGCTACGAGCATGTGTACTGGATTTTGGTGGTAGTTGGGATTAACATTTACCCCTTATTGAATTCGCATACAACAACAGCTACCATTCCGGTATTCAAATGGCTCCGTATGAAGCTTTGTATAGAAGAAAGTGTAGATCTCCGATTGGTTGGTTCGAAACCGGAGAAGTGCACCTAATAGGCCACGAATTAATTCAACAAGCAGTAGAAAAGGTTAAGGTGATCCGAGATTGACTGTTGACAGCCCAAAGTCGCCAAAAGTCTTATGCAGATAACCGCTGACGAGACTTGGAATTTCAGGTAAATGATTGGGTATTTTTGAAAGTATCGCCAATGAAAGGGGTGATGAGATTTGGTAAGAAAGGGAAACTAAGCCCTAGATACATTGGACCTTACAGAGTTATCCGCAAGGTGGGTCATGTAGCTTATGAATTAGACTTGCCTTCGGAGCTTGAATTAGTCCATCCCGTTTTCCACGTTTCAATGCTCCGCAAGTGTATTGGAGATCCCACAAAGATTGTTCCGATAGATGATGTGCAAGTAACAGGAAAGCTAACCTATGAAGAAGTGCCTATTGCTATTCTCGACAGGCAAGTGCGAAAACTCCGAAGCAAAGAGGTGGTTTCAGTTAAAGTCTTGTGGCGAAACAATAACCGGGATGAAATGACTTGGGAAGCAGAAGAGAGTATGAAGTCTAGGTATCCGCATTTATTTCGACCCCCAGAGGAGATAAGATGAAACGCCAACAATATGAGGTATGTATGCTTATTTTTCACACTTTTGGTCATGTGTGGCCATAGATATGTCGATGTTGTGATGTACCCCTGTGAGGCGATGATATTATGGGTTGTTGTAATAGGTTGGTAGTGCCAAATTACAGGGGAAACTCTGGCAAAATATTCGTAGAATCCCCAGTGTTTTAACATTCGAGGACGAATGTTCTAAAAGGGGGGAAGAATGTCACACCTCAAAAAATTTTCCGTGAGCATACAATGAATAGACCAACGACCGAAGGTTGCAGATTTGCATTTCGGCCCAGTGGTCGTAAAACAGAATACGGGCCCGTAAAGTGATTTACGGACCGTAAAGTCCCATCATCTTCCAACTATCAAAACTTCAACTTTCTGTCAAATGTTGAAATGGTAAAATACGATTCAGAATACAGACCGTAAATTGAAATACGGCCCGTAAACTTCGACCGTAAACCACCATGAACTACAACTAACCTTTCTGTTTCTGATATGCTTAAATACAGTCATGAAGGACGGACCGTAAACCAGAATACGGCCCGTAAACTGGGTTTACGGCCACTGTACACCCTGACTACTGTTCACAAAATTCAGATTTTTAAGTTAAGTATAAGGGACCCCAAGCTCATTTTATTTCATTTCTCATCTTCACAATTCAAGTACTCTCTAGAATACTCCAAAACACCTTATCCACAAGAATTCAAGAGAATCAAAGGAAAATCAAGATCAACAACACCAAATTCATGAAATCAAGAGTGTGAAGCCTATCAAAGTTCATCTACACCAAGAAATATCAAAGGAAGTGAAATAGGGTTTTTGGCATAAAAGAGTGTTGTTGCTCAAGGCTTGTTCCAACACTACCCAAGGTAAGTTTGATGACCTTATCATAATGATTGAAGCATTAATACATTGAAACACATGAATTATAGAAGAGTGTAGTAAATGGGTCATAAAATGTGAATAGTGCCATAGTTGAATGATAGTTGGATTGCATTATGAATGTTGATGAGTTGGGAGTATAAATATGCTATAAATGACGTGTAGACCATGAAGTAGGTGTGATGTATGAGAAAATGTGATGATGATCTAAAGCCCATAAATGTGGAGAAATTAGAGAAAAATGGTGGAATGTGGTAAATGTAGATAAATGATGATTGTTGAATACAATATTGTGAACGTTGTTGTGAGCGTTTGGGAGTTAATATAGAATATGGGAAAAGTAGTATAAACAAAGGAAGTGCCGCCCAATTTTCCCTAGAAAAAGTAGCGCGTTCTTATAGTCGATTAACCAACGTAAGTGCGAATTCTCTTTTGAAGGTAGAAACGCGATATCGAAGGAGAACAGGCGAACGATAGCTTAGTTAAACGTCAAAGGTATGTGAGGATAGTCCCTTCTTTCTAATGGCATGAGTCTTCTAGCATAAATTTCCTTCCTCTTAATGAGTTCCTATATTCCGGAAAGCAAAAAGCCTATATCTATGAATGACAACATAAGATAAGAAATATTATATGATGATCCTAAAATGGAATGATGATATTTATTGCTAACCCTCACCTTATATGTTAGTTCCTTCAAGGTGAGGCAGGATGTCGATAATTGCTCCATAATGGAATCGGGGGATCACGACCTTACGTCACCCCGATAAAGTAAAGTTGTTCATAAGCCTTATGCATGTATTATGATAAGTATGTTACGATAAGAATATTATGATGAGCATGTATGTTGATGATATAACACCGTGCCTAGTTGGCCGGGCAGTCACTGCTGAGGTGGGCAGCTATACGATACACCATAACCAAATGGCATGGGCAGACACCACTAGTGGGCGGCATGAGATGATACCCCGGACGCGGGAGGCCTGGACGCAAGCTCATGTTATGATTATCACACGGATCCGATATGGACGGGTAGCTTATACATTACTACACCGCACCTATATGAGCGGGCAGCTTATACATTATGCATACATGATATGATGACGAGTACGAGTAAGACAGCATGGCTAATCCTTTTATACATGACAGCTAGATAAATATATGTTCCATATTGATAATTCCTTTATGTCATTGTTCTATTTCATTATTTATGCCTCTCATACTCAGTACAATATTTGTACTGACGTCTGTTTTCTTTGGATGCTGTGATCATGCCCACAGGTTGACAGGAAGGAGAGCTCCACCCAGACCAGCAGTAGCCGTCAGCAGATTGAAAGAACTCCTTTATTCGGAGGTGCTTATCGATTCTTTTGTGTATATTCATGTTTATGTATTTTTGGGCATGACGGGGTCTTGTCCCGTCCTTATGCTTAGCACTCCAGTAGAGGCTCATAGATGCGTAGTGTGGGTTAGATGTTCTCATGAAATGCTATTATATGTACATATTATTTTGATGGCCGAGAGGCATATGTATATAAAGGTATTTACGTTTCCATATAACATATGATTTTTCTCCAATTTGAGTATAAAGTTGATAAAAGAGCATTAGATGAGTAAGACGAGTAGTAGAACAAACGGTGCTCGGTGGCTAGCCCCGGGTACCCGTCGCGGCCCCTAGCTGGGTCGTGACAGAAACAAAGGAAATGCTACCCAATTTTCATTAGCTCTTAGTTGCTTTAGTTTAGATTCAAGCATGTATTCAATTATCTGATCTTACTACGAATTCCCTTGAATGTAGAGTTGCCAGTTTGGAAGGAGAACGATTAGTCATTAAGAGGACATAAAGGTATGTAAGGCTAGTCCCTTCTTTCAAAAAGGCATGACTCTTAAATCACCATCTCTTATATGTTTCCATGACCTTCTTACATCCCATAGGTTGAAAGTTTATGAACCTTAAGAGCTTCTTATGAGATAGAGATGAGATATGTTCCATGATAATGATGATGATAATGATGCTATTTTAGAGATTCCAAAGCTTATGACATGATGCTATTATGAGCTTGATAATTCTATCTTCATGATGTCATTGATATTATTTCTTGTTGTTTCCTCACCTCATGATATTACTTCTTTCAAGGTGAGACATAGCGATGATGATTATTCCATAATGTAATCGGAAGTTTCCGACCATACATCACTCCGATAGAGTTACAGCTTTTACTTGAGCTCTCATGCATGCTTCATATTATGTATATGTAAGATTACACCGTGTCTATTTTGCCGGGAAATCACCACTACGATGCGTAGTGGGTAGTTATGATGAAGATTACACCGTGCCTATATGGCCAGGCAGACACTACTAGTGGGCGGCTTGAGGCGGGAGGGTCGGACGCGGGCTAATGATTATCACACCGTGCCTATATGGTCGGCCAGTTTACATATGCATACTTGATATGATATTGTTTATTATAAAAGTTAGCATGTATGACTCCGCCTTAAGAGGCAATTAGTTGCAGGTTATCTCTTCATCTTATGTTCTTTTATTTCTCTATTTTGTTTTTGTACATGCCTTAGATACTCAGTACATTGCTCGTACTGACGTCTTTTCTTTTTGGACGCTGAGTTCATGCCCGCAGGTAGACTGGGAGACACTCCAAATTCCTAGGAGCTTATCAGCAGATATACAGGAGCACTCCATTATTCCGGAGTTTCCATTTCTTGGTGCATTCTTTTGCGTACATATTGGGGCATGGCGGGGTCCTGTCCCGTCTTTATGATTACAGTGTTATAGTTAGAGGCTCGTAGATGCTTATGTGTGGGTTGTTGATGCTATGTGACCTCATTGTATATTTGTACCTTATTTTTGGAGCCTTATGGGCCTATGTATACAAATGCATGCTTTTGGGAGATATGTAGTGATCATTTCATAGTAAGCAAGACCTTGAGAAACTATATTCGTCCAGGTTGGATATGGTAGCTATCATGATGAGTAGTGCTCGGTAGCCAGCTCCGGGTACTCGTCATGGCCCACTAGTTGGGTCATGACAAAAGTGGTATTAGAGCAGTTCCGTCCTAGGGTGTGTCTACGAGTCGTGTCCGGTAGAGTCTTGTTTATGGGTGTGAAGCGCGCCACACCTATAGACAAGGCATTTAGGAATAATGACAGTCTCTCTCTTCATAGATCGTGCGATAAAGCTATAATATAAGAATTCTTTTCTTCCTTAATTGTGCATTATGATTTCAGTGATGCCACTGAAGAGGAAAGTAACAGCCGCCCAGAAGGGCAAGACTGCGATAGGAGGCGGACTGAACAGGAGCTATCGGCAAATATAGAAGAGGGTGAGTCCCATAATGAGGCTCCATCTCAGAATTCTCACACTCCGCCCATATTAGGGGAGCATGAGGGGTCTCAGCTCCAGCTCCAGTGCCTCCAGTTCCTCCACCGGGTGCTTCGGGCCAGTAGATGACCGAGGCTATTCAGTTATTGACTCAGCTAGTTGCTGCTCAAGCTCAGCGGCAGAGTGCGGGTCCAGGTGACAGAGCGGCTAGTGCCAGAGCCCATGATTTTATGAGTTTGAATCCTCCAGAATTCTTTGGGTCAAAGCTGGATGAAGACCCGCAGGGCTTTGTAGATTAGATGCTGAGGACGCTAAGAATAATAAATGCTTCTGATACCAAGTCAGTGGAGTTGGCATCTTATAGGATGCGGGATGTAGTCGTTCTATGGTATAATAATTGGATATTTTCAAGGAAGGAAAATGCACCTCCCCCAATTTGGCAGGAGTTTTTAGATGCTTTCATTTGCCACTATTTGCCACCCGAGGTTCGAAGGGCCCGAGCTGACAGGTTCTTAAATCTAAAGCAAAGGAATATGAGTGCTCGGGAGTATAGTCTCCGCTTTAATTCATTGGCCCGGTATGCTCCGACTATAGTGGCCGATATGGGAGACCGAGTACATCGATTTGTAAGTGGTTTAGGGACACATTTGATCGAGGATTGCTTGACAGCTTCACTCCAGGAAGGGATGGACATATCCCGTATTCAGGCCCATGCCCAAAATTTAGAAGAGCAACAGCAGCTGCAAAGGGGTGAGCGTGCTATGGATGGAGGGCAGAGCAAGAGGGCCAGATCTGCTGGTGCTAGTAGTGAGTATAGAGGGGGTCAGCGGAAACGGTACTACAAATATTCAGGCCAGTCTGCAGCTAGTGCACCTCCTCAATTCGTGGGCAGGAGATTTGATCGCCCTATTTATTCTGGTCCGGGTTAGAGTTCCAGGGTCTCGAGTTCTCAGTTTGGAGGTGATTCTAGTCAGAGGAGACCACCAGTTCCGCGATACAGCCAGTGCGGTAGATTCCATTCAGGTTAGTGTCGCCGAGGCTCAGATGTTTGTTATGCCTGTGGTCAGACTGGGCATATGATGCGTGATCGTCCATCGATGAGTGGTAGAGTTGGGGCCCAGCCTACAGGATCAGTAGCCGGTTCTTATTCATCTGTGCGCCCCATAGAGAAGACTCCTCGGGCTTTAGTAGGTTATGGTAGGGGTAGAGGGGTAGCATCCAGTTCAGGTGGCTCTTAGCCCCGTATTTTTGCCTTAGCCGGACAACAGGATCTTGAGTCCTCCCCTGACGTTGTTACAAGTCTATTATCCATATTCCCCTATGATGTCTATGCATTGATTGATCCGAGTTCTACCTTATCGTATATTGCTGATCGTATTGGGGTGAAACCCGAGCCAATTAAACCTTTCGAGCTGTCTACTCCTGTTGGTGAGTCGGTAATAGCTAGACAAGTATACAAAAATTGTGCGATTGTGGTATGTGATCGTCAGACTATAGCTGATTTGATTGAGCTGGAAATGTTAGATTTTGATGTTATTATGGGCATTGATTGGTTAGCTTCTTGTTATGATAATGTTGATTGCAGAACAAAAATGGTTCGATTTCAATTTCCAGGAGAACCAGTGCTTGAATGGAAGGGTATCACATCATCTCCAAGAGGTAGGTTTATGTTACATCCAGTGTTTTCATGCGTTGGAAAGCATGTGAATTAAATGACACTAGTTACGGAAATGAGGTTATCCCTCAAGCTTATAGGTGGTTAGAGTGATTTTGGATGTATCATAAGGATTAGAAGTTAAACGAATCGGAGAAAATAATTTTGTCGAGGTTCGACATTTATTGGAACGGAACAAGGTCCAAGCTGGACGAGGACATTGAACCGTCCAACATGAGAAAATTTACCCGAGCTCGGAGGACTTTGTCATATTCAAGCATGAAAATCAAGAACTCGATGTATACAAGGATGAGGTCCCGAAATAATTTAGGACTTAACAAGCGTGACGACGGTGATTGGGAATAATATTTGGTATATGTATAAAGAGGCTATGGACTAGAGTTATACCACATAATTATGATAATGAGTATATGAAGTGTGTTAAGAGTGGTTCATGTTTAAGTGAATTGAGATCAAGAAATTAAATAGTGAGTTTATTTTGTTACCATGTGCAACAATTACCCATTAAGTGGATAAGATTGTTACTAGTATATTTAACAAGTTAGCTAACACGTTAGTATTATTATTATTCCAGCAAGATGAGTTGAGATTAATAGGTTAGTTTTAGTCTTTAAATTAATGTAGGGCATCGTAGTCATTTTCATGCTTACCCCTTAGTTTTAATAGGTGCATATACGTGTCTATGGTTCCATAACTACACACTATCATTAGTTACATTGCTTTCATTTCCGTTACCAACACATAAATTATTTTTGTAAATTCTTTGTTACATCCGGCATTTTTGCATATTCGAAAAAAATTCGAGATAACTTGGCTTGTAATGAATGAGGCCATATTTGGACCTTACTTGGTATGAATGTGTCGGCTAAGAATACATTGGTGTGGAATCACGAAAGGAGGCCAAGGGAAAAAATTGGAATTTTGGAAATTTGTTTCGGGAATTACAAAATAAGATTTCTAATGAATTGGGCTCAAATAATTCAAGAAAAAATTGAGGCCCAATTATAAACGGTGGCCGGCCATGTGCATATGGCCCAAGCCCACCTTAATTAATTCATGTGATGAATTAATATAAGATGACCAAGTCATCTATATCCATAGAAGATTCAAGAGAGAACAAGAACAAAAAGAACAAGAGAAAAAGAAAGAGAGCATTTCGGCCAAGAGAGAAAGAAAGGAAAGAAAAGGAAAAAAATTCTTGGAGCTAAATCCTTGGTTCAAAAATTCATTTCTTGTGGGATTATTACTAAGTGCAAGATTCTCTACAACTTGGTACAATTATCTTGGCAAGAGGACAACTCTAGTGGCAAGTGAAGAACTTGAAGGAAAGGTAAGGATTTCATGCCTTTGTTATGTTATGGGAGATGTATGCATGTTGTAGTGTGTGGAAATGATTAAAAAGCATGGAAATTTTGTGTATTAAGGGTATGTGCATGTATGGCCGTGTGTGTGCATAATTGTGTGGTTGAGATGTGTTGAATTTTGTATTGTATCCTAGTTGTGATTATGACGGATTTTATATTGGAAGTGAAGGTTGAATGAATTAGGGGAAGTTGGAAAATATAGCATGTGGCCGTGTGATGCTATGGTGATGATGGAATGTGAATTAAATTCCGTTAGTATGTTAATTGTGTTATTGTGAAATGAATGGAAGGATAATGGTTCTTGTTGTCATGGAAAACTTGTTGTAAGAAACTATGCACATGTATTGTAACTTATGTAAATATGGAATGAAAAGTAGTAAGAGGTAAATTATGATTGTCATTGATGAAGTTGGAAGATAGAAATATGTCATGAACATATATGCTAAAGATTGGAAATTGTGGGTAAAATATGACTTTGGTAGTAAGCTTGTATATTGTGTATACCTTATGTATATTTGGTGAAAACGATATGATATGCCTCCGAATTACGTTGTAGTGATCTTGATAAGTGATGAATATGAAAATGGTAAGATTGGTTTGGAAATGTAAGGTCGAAATGAAAGATGTGATGTTATGTCGGAAAGATGGCTAGTATGCCATATTATGTGTTTTGTGATACTTGTTGTTGTTATTGATGTTGTTGTTGGGTTGCTGTGTTGATATATTAAGCCAAGCTAAGTCTCGGGGATGTTATATATATAGGGGAAATGCTGCCGAAATTTCGGTAGGCAAGTATGTAACAAGTTTGGATTATTGAAAAGCTTGAATTTGACTTTTGGCAAACTTGACCATTTGTAGATTCTGGACGAAATTGGAAGTGAAGCTAAGCGAGTATAAGGTGCAATTGAGGTATGTAAAGTCTACCCCTTCATCCTTAGGCATGTTCTAAACATAATAGGCTCAGCCGCGAGCCTTAGATACGACTCCGTTTCTCGGAATTCGACATGGAAATCCGCCCCAATTCCTTCAGTAAGATTGAATCAATTTCCTTATAACTTGTCTTCAAAGTGAGCTTTAAGTATGCAACCTTCCTAAACGGAGTCGGAATACTTTCAAATGATTATGGACGAGCTCATAAGGTCTACTATCTGTAATTTACGTACGTCTCCTCGGGTTGGTCCGAGGTGGGCCCTCAAGGCCCGATACTTTCTGTATAACTTTAACTACTTTGTTTCTGTCCGACTTTCTCAGACAACATCTGGACTATTATTCTGATCATGATATGACTACCTTTTATATAAATTTTTCAAAATGGCTTTGACATCTGAAAATCTGATTCTGGTAATAATCAATCGTGCCTTCCCAAGCAGGATATAGGCGCATATTATGAACGATATCCGAATACTCTGATTTGACTCGCCATTTGGCCTACTTCAGTTTGATCGAGTCGGTATAACGATCTGTATGTATGTGGTTTCTCATTAATCTGTTCGTGGATGTCTCAATGCTTCCTTTCACCGGATCCCAGGCCGGTTTATATCGTGCGGATGGGCTTCCGAGTCCCTTGTCGGGGGTCGGGCCCCATGTATGAATTCCGAAGTATGATGTGTCCGGTTCCGGGGTATTGTGGTATATGTCGTCCCCGGTCACCGTGTATATGTTACGAAGAATGATGTGTCCGGTTTCCCGGCGTGTGATCTGTCCCTGGGGTTACCGTGGTTATGATATGATGTGTTATGTGACGGAGATGTTCGAAGATATGAAATCTTCTGAAATATGATATGTTGTGGCGCCAAAGGCAGGAGTGGCGACCATGTTCCGGTGCCCTATTATGATTCGGTCTGTCTGATTGGATTCTGATTCTGTCTGTCCGTATGGATTACTATTCTGTCTGTCCGTATAGATTACGATTCCGTCTGTCCGTATGGATTGTGATTCTGCCCGTCCGTCTGGACCATAATTCTGTCCGTCCGTTTGATTTATGGTTCTGTCCGTTATATTTCTGTGCTTCCGGTTCATGCTATGATTATGTTTGTTATGTTTCTGCTTTACATACTCTGTACATTTTTCGTACTGACCCCCGGTTCTTCGGGGGCTGCGTTACATGCCCGCAGGTACAGACGCACCCGGTGATACGCCGCCAGTCTAGGGCACATATTCTGCTATTTTGGAGAGCTCATTTGATCCGGAGCGTGTACTTTTGGTATATATCTTCTGACATTTGTATATTCTGTACGTATGGTAATTCTGGGTACGGCGGGGCCCTGTCCCGTCATATGACTCTGTATGTCTGGTAGAGGCCTGTAGATATGTTTGTGGGTTAGGGTCTTTCTGTACGGATGCGTGTATATGTTGTGTTTGGGGCGATCCCATTCGCCGCGGCGGTCGGTCCGCATATGTTTATATGTTGCTTTGTTTGCCAGTGTGGCCTTTGTTGGTATTTTATGTGCGCAGGGTTATTTTGTATAGTCTGTAAAACAAAGGAAACTCTGCCAAAAATTTTCTGGAAATTATCTAAATTTGAAATATAGCCTTAACGGTTTCTGCTTTATACTTGAATGCGTTTGATAACAGTTGAGATAGCATTGGATAGATGTGTTTGGGTGCCCAGATCGGGTACTAGTCACGGCCTACGGGGTTGGGTCGTGACAGAAGTGGTATCAGAGCGGTTAGTCCTCGGTATGTCTACAGGCCGTGTCTAGTAGAATCTTGTTTATCGGTGTGTTGTGCACCACATCTATAAACAGGGGGCTACAGGACATCTAGGATGTTACCCTTCTTCGGATCTTAGATCGTGCGATAAAGCTGTATGGTTAGGATGTTTCCTACGAATTGTTGTATCTACAGCGAGGCTCCAGAAGAGCAGAAGTGTCAGTATTTGGGAAAAATGTTTCTGACCTTCTTCCTGCAGGTGATTGCGGATTGACAAAGAATGAAGAGGAGTGCTTCTGATGATGGGGATAGGGGTGCTAAAAGGCCCCTAGGACGTCACCAGAACCGAGTAGGCAAATCCCCAGCTACTCAATTGAGACAGACCCTTCGGAGGATCCAGGGACAATTTCTCCCGAGTTTCTGATTCCCAGAGCAGAGGATCCCAGATAAGATAGTTATGATACTGACCCCTCGGAGGACCCAGCGACGATACCTCCAGAGTTTCTTACCCCCAGGGAGGAGGATAGCCCCGATGCTGAGCCACTAGAGCATTCCTCTGGGACGCCGGAGGAGGAGGTCCCCGAGGACATGCCAGCAGCTCCTGTAGTGGAGCATTATGTTAGACAGGCTTCTCCGGAGAGTGTTACGCCCTACTCCAGTCCTTTGTCCTGGCCATCAGTGAACCAGGAATTGCCGGGCTACCTACACTCCTCCGATTCAGATGCAGGTAATAGCGGCGGCCAGGCGAGTGGGGGTCAGACAGATGATGATGATGAGGGACACAGTTCCCACGGCAGCTCCCCAGGTTAGACCCGAGATTGATCATTTATGAGTATGTAAGTTTCCTAGAATTTCCGATGTGTGTATGATATCTGAAAAATGTTATTCAATGATGACGACGGAAATTTAGAAAGGATTAGACCTAGTGACTAAGGGAAAGGGCGACTGAGATGTCCCCACCATCAGTGTGAATCTAGAAACCCCAGATGAAAGTGAACAGGAAAGTGCCTCCGATGCCATTTGAGTTGGGCATGTGAGGTAAGTTTCGACATTGTTAAAATTTTTATTTGAAGTTATCGGCCCTGTGAGGCATGGTTGGTATTTCTGGTGTACAGGTTTAGGATAGCGAGAAATACAGAGGAACCTCTGCCCAAATTTTTCCAGAAATATGGAGATAAATATGTAAATTAAGTACTAAATGGTTCTGCGATACTTGTCGGAATCTAGTTTTCCTCTGTTGGTGGGTGGAGAGCACCTTACGATGATATTTTATCAGATTTCATCGACTAAATGGAGATGGGATTCGTGGGATGAAGATGTAAATCTGTGGGCTGTCTAAAATCGTATGTATATGTGCATGAAAGTGAATATCGGAGGTTCAGAAAGGCAATATGGTAATTGTATGGCTTAGCCCGGGGTGGGACCCACTACGAGAATTTTCTGAAAATTTACTAAGACCCCGATCTGCCCTAAATTACGTGACAAAGGTCGTGCGGGGCAATCGACGAAATTATATTAGCCGTAACGCGCCAAAATGCATGAAAGTTTTGAGGTTAAGCGTGCTAAGGCCAGAGCAATTCTGGGATGGGTGACCCCCTGGGAAGTAATACAAAAAATTTCACAAAGTGTAAGTATGATATATATATAAATGGAAATTTGGGGTAACCTAAAGGAAAAGAGAATAAGTGGAATAGCTAGTGCCCTTACAAGAGCCGCGCAGACCGAGGTAGACTAAATGGGCGAAAAGAAGAAGCGCAATACCGCTCGGGCAATTGAGCAAATTTGAATAACGGTCGGAGACGTTCGCGAATAAGATATTAGTAAATGTATATGTATGTGTACGATTTTCGTCTGGTGCCCATATGGATCAAGAGCTGAGCCCCGGCGACTAATGTTGTGATAGACGAAAGGTTTTACTAAGCCGAATACACGAAACGAAGCGGAGGTGAGGATACGAATGTTGTCAAAGAATAGAAAAAAACCCCCGATTACCTTACAACTTAGTCTAGTGCGACGATATCTGAAAAAAGAAAATGAGCATGGATAGTAGGAAAGATGAAGGATAAGAGATGTGATTAAGCAGAATCTTTGAAAGAGCCGATAAACGACACGTAAGACGATTTGTATGACAACTTGACGAACAAGTTTATGAATGAGTGAACAGGTTTTGATGAAATAACTTGTGATGCAATGGTCGGAATGAATAATGAGATATCGATAAAAAGGAAATTTTCGTAAATCACCGGAGCCTCAATAGGAGTGATCTGATTCTAAACCAAATTCTATCTGTTATACTTCTGCACTTCTGATTCTGATAAGGCTCTGCCCATTACGCCTCCGTACTTCTGGATCCGATTATGTTTCTGTCTGATATACCTCTGTACAATTAACACTAGATACAAATCTGTCTGACACACCTCTGTACGTCTGATTTCGATCACGCGTCTGTCTGATACATCTCCGTATATCTGACCCTGGTACGAATCTGTCCGATATAATTCTGTACGTCTGACTCTGATTATGAATCTGTCTGATACATCTCCGTATGTCTGATTCTGATTACGAATCCGTCTGATACGCCTCCATACGCCTGACTTTGATTTCGAATCTGTCTGATACCTCTCTGTACGTCTGACCTTGATCACGGATCTGTCTGACATACTCCCGTACATCGGACTTCGACTACGAATCTGTCCGCCATGGTTTAATACGTTTGCCTCCGATTATGAACCTGTTCAATACACTTCTATGCGTCCGATCCCAGTTATGAATCTGTTTGGTGTGAAGTGTTTGGTATGAAGTGGGATTGTGATAACGTGGCAAAGACTCGAGGAGTGTAACAAGAAATGATATTGATTATGATGTCTGAAAAGCATTCCTCTGTTATTAGAATGTAGCTCAAGACCTAGTGATTATGTGGGATGTGAGAAAATACGTTATGAAAGCACTTGAATCAGTAATGTGAAAAAAATTACTCCCTCGTAATGGTAAAGAATCCGTATCGGAAAGTCAACAAAGGACGATTATAAAAGAACCCTCCCGAAATAGTATGACGCCCCATGAAGTCGATTTAACATTCGAGGACGAATGTTTTAAAGGGGGGGGGGGGAGGATGTTACATCCGGCATTTTTGCATATTCAAAAAAAATTCGAGATAACATGGCTTGTAATGAATGAGGCCATATTTGGACCTTACTTGGTATGAATGTGTCGGCTAAGAATACATTGGTGTGGAATCACGAACGGAGGCCAAGGGCAAAAATTGAAATTTTGGAAATTTGTTTCGGGAATTACAAAATAAGATTTCTAATGAATTGGGCTCAAATAATTCAAGAAAAAATTGAGGCCCAATTATAAAAGGTGGCCGGCCATGTGCATATGGCCCAAGCCCACCTTAATTAATTCATGTGATGAATTAATATAAGATGACCAAGTCATCTATATCCATAGAAGATTCAAGAGAGAACAAGAACAAAAAGAACAAGAGAAAAAGAAAGAGAGCATTTCGGCCAAGAGAGAAAGAAAGGAAAGAAAAGGAAAAAAATTCTTGGAGCTAAATCCTTGGTTCAAAAATTCATTTCTTGTGGGATTATTACTAAGTGCAAGATTCTCTACAACTTGGTACAATTATCTTGGCAAGAGGACAACTCTAGTGGCAAGTGAAGAACTTGAAGGAAAGGTAAGGATTTCATGCCTTTGTTATGTTATGGGAGATGTATGCATGTTGTAGTGTGTGGAAATGATTAAAAAGCATGGAAATTTTGTGTATTAAGGGTATGTGCATGTATGGCCGTGTGTGTGCATAATTGTGTGGTTGAGATGTGTTGAATTTTGTATTGTATCCTAGTTGTGATTATGACGGAATTTATATTGGAAGTGAAGGTTGAATGAATTAGGGGAAGTTGGAAAATATAGCATGTGGCCGTGTGATGCTATGGTGATGATGGAATGTGAATTAAATTCCGTTAGTATGTTAATTGTGTTATTGTGAAATGAATGGAAGGATAATGGTTCTTGTTGTCATGGAAAACTTGTTGTTAAGTTGTTGTAAGAAATTATGCACATTTATTGTAACTTATGTAAATATGGAAAGAAAAGTAGTAAGAGGTAAATTATGATTGTCATTGATGAAGTTGGAAGATAGAAATATGTCATGAACATATATGCTAAAGATTGGAAGTTGTGGGTAAAATATGACTTTGGTAGTAAGCTTGTATATTGTGTATACCTTATGTATATTTGGTGAAAACGATATGATATGCCTCCGAATTACGTTGTAGTGATCTTGATAAGTGATGAATATGAAAATGGTAAGATTGGTTTGGAAATGTAAGGTCGAAATGAAAGATGTGATGTTATGTCGGAAAGATGGCTAGTATGCCATATTATGTGTTTTGTGATACTTGTTGTTGTTATTGATGTTGTTGTTGGGTTGCTGTGTTGATATATTAAGCCGAGCTAAGTCTCGGGGATGTTATTTATATAGGGGAAATGCTGCCGAAATTTCGGTAGGCAAGTATGTAACAAGTTTGGATTATTGAAAAGCTTGAATTTGACTTTTGGCAAACTTGACCATTTGTAGATTCTGGACGAAA
This sequence comes from Lycium barbarum, assembly GCF_019175385.1. NCBI lineage: Eukaryota > Viridiplantae > Streptophyta > Magnoliopsida > Solanales > Solanaceae > Lycium > Lycium barbarum. The sequence goes on from NC_083346.1 coordinate 71,252,009, forward strand.
TTGGAAGTGAAGCTAAGCGAGTATAAGGCGCAATTTAGGTATGAAAGCCTACCCCTTCATCCTTAGGCATGTTCTAAACATAATAGGCTCGGCCGCGAGCCTTAGATACGACTCCGTTCCTCGGAATTCGAGATGGAAATCCGCCTCAATTCCTTCAGTAAGATTGAATCAATTTCCTTATAACTTGTCTTCAAAGTGAGCTTTAAGTATGCAACTTTCCTGAACGGAGTCGGAATACTTCCAAATGATTATGGACGACCTCATAAGGTCTACTATCTGTAATTTACGTACGTCTCCTCGGGTTGGTCCGAGGTGGGCCCTCAAGGCCCGATACTTTCTGTATAACTTTAAGTACTTTGTTTTTGTCCGACTTTCTCAGACAACATCTGGACTATTATTCTGATCATGATATGACTACCTTTTATATAAATTTTTCAAAATGGCTTTGACATCTGAAAATCTGATTCTGGTAATAATCCGTCGTGCCTTCCCAAGCAGGATATAGGCGCATATTATGAACGCTATCCGAATACTCTGATTTGACTCGCCATTTGGCCTACTTCAGTTTGATCGAGTCGGTATAATGATCTGTATGTATGTGGTTTCTCATTAATCTGTTCGTGGATGTCTCAATGCTTCCTTTCACCGGATCCCAGGCTGGTTTATATCGTGTGGATGGGCCGCCGAGTCCCTTGTCGGTGGCCGGGCCCCATGTATGAATTCCAAAGTATGATGTGTCCGGTTCCGGGGTACTGTGGTATATGTCATCCCCGGTCACCGTGTATATGTTACGAAGTATGATGTGTCCGGTTTCCCGGCGTGTGATCTGTCCCCGGGGTTACCGTGGTTATGATATGATGTGTTATGTGACGGAGATGTTCGAAGATATGAAATCTTCTGAAATATGATATGTTGTGGCGCCAAAGGCAGGAGTGGCGACCATGTTCCTGTGCCCTATTATGATTCGGTCTGTCTGATTGGATTCTGATTCTGTCTGTCCGTATGGATTACTATTCTGTCTGTCCGTATAGATTACGATTCCGTCTGTCCGTATGGATTGTGATTCTGCCCGTCCGTCTGGACCATAATTCTGTCCGTCCGTTTGATTTATGGTTCTATCTGTTATATTTTTGTGCTTCCGGTTCATGCTATGATTATGTTTGTTATGTTTCTGCTTTACATACTCGGTACATTTTTCGTATTGACCCCCGGTTCTTCGGGGGCTGCGTTACATGCCCGCAGGTACAGACGCACCCGGTGATACGCCGTCAGTCTAGGGCACATAGTCTGCTATTTTGGAGAGCTCCTTTGATCCGGAGCGTGTACTTTTGGTATATATCTTCTGACATCTGTATATTCTGTACGTATGGTAATTCTGGGTAGGGCGGGGCCCTGTCCCGTCATATGACTCTGTATGTCTGGTAGAGGCCTGTAGATATGTTTGTGGGTTAGGGTCTTTCTGTACGGATGTGTGTATATGTTGTGTTTGGGGCGATCCCATTCACCGCGGCGGCCGGTCCGCATATGTTTATATGTTGCTTTGTTGGCCGGTGTGGCCTTTGTTGGTATTTTCTGTGCGCAGGGTTATTTTGGATAGTCTGTAAAACAAAGGAAACTCTGCCAAAAATTTTCTGGAAATTATCTAAATTTGAAATATAGCCTTGACGGCTTCTGCTTTATACTCGAATGCGTTTGATAACAGTTGAGATAGCATTGGATAGATGTGTTTGGGTGCCCAGATCGGGTATTAGTCACGGCCTACGGGGTTGGGTCGTGACATTCTTACTTCACTTTTCCCCTTCAATCTTCTTCGTATTCTCCATTTAACATTTACACGATGTTACATTAAATTACCGCTTTTCATTTACGTTTGTTACACCCCTGCCACTTAACCTCTAGATATACATACACTTTCTTACCTATAGGAAGCAAAATAGGTTGCTGGATGTTTCCCCTTCAACGAAGAGTAGCAAACTTTCTCCTCCTCGCTCAGTGATTTCATGGTTATAACATCGGTTTCCTCCGAATCTTAACAAAGTACGGGATTACTTCGTAGTGAAGTAAAGGTGGAAAAGAGTAATTCTTGGAAAATAAGGTAAGGATTCTCCTCTACTAGATATATTTAAATTCATCCCGGTCATAGCTAAATTGTGAGATGGGAACCACAGAATTAATTGCAAGAAATCAGATAAGATATTGTTATTGATATTTTGGGATTAGAATGAAGAAAATGACGTCATAATTTCGATATGTTCATTGAGTTGCTATTATGATGATGGGCTGTTTTAGAAGTGATTTAAGGATGGATTTGATTTCATTTGGATATGCATTTGTTGATATTATTGTTGTTGGTATTCTGATTGATATTTTGGCTAAGTTGGAATCCCGAGGATTATTAAGTTTTTAGGGAAGATGTTGCCCGAATATCGTTAGATTCCTGAGTAACTAAGGGTTAGTTTAAAAGAGTATCTTAATCTGATTATTGGCATATTTGGTATTGTTTGTAGATTGGTGAAGCCCGAGACCTATGTTATTGTTATATTGAGAAGTGACAAGGTATGTTAAGGCTATCCCTTCTTTCTTTTGGCATGAATTACATAAACGAGCGAACGATGAACATACATGACTCCAATGAATTCTAGTTCTCAGCGGTCCTTGACATGACGTTATTACATCATTTCACCGAGTCCCGGGCCGGGTATGTATTTGTGCACAGTTTCATTGCAGTATTCACCGAGTCCCTCACTAGAGGGCCGGGTACGGTATATATATGATTATTATATTATTTATGGATCGGGTCGTACATTCCTCAGCATTATTATATTATATATGGATCGGGCCGTACGTTCCTCGGCATTATTATATTATATATGGATCGGGTTGTACGTTCCACAGCACTATCAGTATATTATAATCTATGCCTATCATATGCCATAAAGTTAGTTTCAGTCATATAGAGTTACACAGATATTCTCAGATGTTAGCCACAGATGCATTCAATTATTGATACTGGTTTTCATGATCCATCTGCACTTTATGTTCTTATGCCTTACATACTCGGTACATTATTCATACTGACGTCCCTTTGCCTGGGGGCGCTGTGTTCATGCCACACAGTCCTAGATTGTTTTGCAGGTAAAAGTATTCAGCTACGATGGTTGGCTATCAACTGGGATTGGAAAACTCCATTTTCCTCCTGGAGCAGTGCCGAGTCATTACGGTTATCATATGTGTGTATGGGTACGTCGGGGCCCTATCCCGACTCATATGATTCAGGTGTTTACTCTTAGAGACTTTGCAGACAGTGTCCTGTGGTTAATATGTTAAGACGTCATGTGTTGAGTAAAGCGACCATGTAGGCCGATATGTCAGTTTGACTTACTCGGCTTCTCATTAATTGAGTATCATTCACAAATTTCTATGGTTTGACGGAAAGTACACTATTATATTTTCTTTTTTTTTATATGTCCAGTTTCATTATGTGAATGCTAGAGGGTTCGCTCAGCTCTAAGTAAGAGTTGGGTGCCCATCATTCCCTATCGAAATTGGGGTGTGACAGTTTATTTCCTATCTCAAAGCGAGGAAAATGATTGCAAAAGGCTATATTTATCATCTAGTCCGGATTCATGATACTGAAGCAAAACCGCCGACTGTTCAATCCGTTTCGGTAGTAAATGAGTTTCTGGATGTATTTCCAGATGAACTTCTGGTCTTCCACCGGAACGAGAGATTGACTTTACTATTGATGTGTTGCCGGACACCAAACCCATATCTATTCATCCTTACAGAATGGCTCCAGCATAATCGAAAGAGTTAAAGGCACAATTAAAGGATTTTCTTGGGAAGGGATTTATTAGACCTAGTTCATCATCGTGGGGAGCACCTGTCTTATTTTTAAGAAAGAAAGATGGTTCCTTGCGAATGTGCATTGTCTATAGGCAGTTGAACAAGGTGACGATAAAGAATAGGTATCCGCTTCCTAGAATCGTTGATTTTGTTTGATCAACTACAAGGTGCTAAGTGGTTTTCCAAGATAGATCTGAGATCAAGATATCACCAAGTGAGAGTCAAGGAAGACGACATTCCGAAAACGCCTTTCAGAACCCGATATGGTCATTATGGATTTCGGGTAATGCCATTTGGGTTGACTAACGCTCCAGCGGTGTTTATGAATTTTATGAATAATGTATTCAGGCCTTTTCTAGATTTATTTGTGATCATATTCATTGATGACATGTTAGTATATTCTCGGTCAGAAGCAGAGTATGCAGATCATCTACGTACTGTCCTTAGGATTCTTCGAACTCGTGAATTGTATGCCAAGTTTTCAAAATGTAAGTTCTGGTTGAATTCTGTACTTTTCTGGGCCATAACATCTCAGTTGATGGCATCCAAGTGCAACAGGTTATGTGTTCCGGATGTTGCAAGACTATGCTGCCAGATTCTGGAAGAAGCTCATTACTCCCGGTATTCTATCCATCTAGGAGCGACAAAGATGTACCATGACCTTAAGTCAATGTATTGGTGGGATGGTGTCACACCCCGACTTTACTAGGGTGTGATGGGCACCCGACCCCATATTCGGAGCCGAGCGAACCCGCTGACTCTTGTTACAGATATAATCTTTTGAATCAATTAAGAAATAAATACATAGTAAACTCTCCAATTCCCCTTTTTTTTTCTTTTCATCAGTAAAGTCTATCATCATGTGGGACCCGTGACATGAAACATAATAACATATCGACTGGCGAAGCCGTCTACAAAGCTGACACTCTATACCCACGACTCTGTCTACAAAGTCTCTAACCTCGAACATAGCGTCATAGTACATATACTCTGACTTGGCAGCACTCCAGGACAAGTGGAGCCTACCAACTCCGCTGGATCTTCTTCTATGCTAACTTCGCATCCTTTGGGTGTACCTGCGCAGCATGAACGCAACCCCCGAAGAAGAGGGGTCAATACGAGCAATGTACTGAGTATGTAAGGCAAGAATAGTAACATAGTAAGAAATATGCGTGTGAATAATAACTGCATGGAAACATAAAACATGTCATAGAATAAAAGAGTAACATGTACATATGAGTGCCGCTGAGGGCGGATACCATGCATACTTATCTGGTCATGTCATGTCATATCATATCATATCATCTCATATCGTATCATATCGTATCATATCATGTCATGTCATGTCGTGTCATAGCATATCTTGTCATAGCATGTCATGTCATATCATGTCGTGTCATATCATATCATGTCATGTCATAGCACCGAACAATGTCGGCTCGCCCACATAGCGCCGAAATACGTCGGGTCGCCCATACATCCCGCGTCCGGGCATCCTGCGTTCGGGATGATAAGCCAGCTGACCAGGTGGCAATGGAACATGTTTCCCTTCCCATTTCCCCATGTATCCCTTCCCCCCACCCCATGTACATATTCATATCTCATATACATATATCATATAAGCATGCTGGAGAGCCCAAAGAAAATCATGTATCCATCGGAGTGACGTAAGGTCGGTGACCTCCGATTACATTATGGAATAACCATGATCGCTTCGCCTCACCTTGAAGGAACTAGTATCATAAGGCAAGACTATCAATGAAGTGTGTCATTATGAGAAAATATAAAATAGGGTCATGAGGCATCGTTTCATATGTTCGGAACCTTTAAAGTAGTCACTACCCATAATAGATTTGAAATATCAAGAAATAGTTTAACATTGTCATATTGTCATATACATAGTAGGAACATATCGTCAACATATCTATCATAGAAATTTTCTCGTCTTTGACTTCATCGTTTTCATCGTAAGATCATATTCATCATCCTAGTCATAAGAGATTCCTATCTCTTAAAACATGGCTTTCGGAAAATATGAACATTTTGAAAGAAACAATTATGAACTATTAGGAAAAGACTTATACCTTGGAGTTATAGACTTATAGATTTTGCAAATAACAAAGATATAAGAAAAACGTTTGAGACTTTACGACTTAGGGGTCATGCCTTTGGAATCTTTAGAAGATGGTGTCGTAACCAAGGATTTGAATTTAAGGTCAAGAACTACTTTGATACTTTCATACTCATATTGCATCCTTAGCTTAAGACCCGTAGTCATGGAATCATTCTTGTCATACTTATCATAGACATATTCTCTTCCTTCATTCATTGTTATCATTATCATCATAGGATTATTCTCATTAGAATGGGTACAGTATTTGTCGTTGGATAAACGGAACAAGGATCAAAAGCTTTCTTTGGATTCTACTCCAAAATAGGTCAAACGGAGCCATAAGGAAAATTCGGGAGCTACGGGCCCATCTCGGGCCGAATGAGGTAGCGTACACAATTTGCATATGTTACATGTCATGGTGTTACTTGTGAGGGTTTTAAGGTAGTCGGGTCCTATTTATGCAAGTTCTAGAGGTTTAAGAAGTTTTTCCAACGTTTCACACAATATTTAATTCAGTTCCACTGAATGAAAAAGGAGAAACTTTAGGCGCGGATTCCGGAGGGTAGAGTTGTCCCCGAGGTTCATATCCAACATATTACGTCTAAGACATGCCATAGAAGGAAGGGTGAAGCCTTACATACCTTTTTCCGCTCCTTATGCTACTCCAAATTCAAGTTGCAAATCCGCCAAAATCTACAATTTGGTCACGTTTACCAAACATTGATTAGAGCGTTTAGAAGTTGATTCTTTAAAGTAACACTTTGTTTGCCGAAATTTCGGCAGCATTTTCCCTGTAAATACACCATCCCCCAACAATTCAACTTGGCAAATTTAATCAATGACAATCCGGGAAATCAACCCGGCCAAACTATCAACATAATTTCAACAACCACACCAACAATTTCCATATTCAATCCAAGATACATTATAACAACTTAATCAATTTACTACTTCTTTCAAAACCTTCCAACTCCAATAAAAACAATAACAACCTTATAATATACATTCCAACAACACCATACTAACAACCTTATATGCCATACATGCAAGAACATCATATTCAATCTTCATAAACTTCTAGAACAAGTTTCCAACAATTACCACCTAAACTAAAATTATTAAGCTTTCATTTTCCACCATAGATTTCACTACAACAACAACCAACATACAAGATAAAATTTGCTCACTCTCTAGCACCACACGGCCACACATGCACACTACATATTTTCATGAGTTTCATTCACTTCAACATACCACAACATGCATGAACCATTTATAACCACAACAATCATGGTACTAAGTAAAATTAATTCATCACTTCTACATAAGTCAACCACCCACACGGCTACAACCAACATGCATATATTTCATGAATTTCATCCATTTTCACACATTATAATACTCACAAACCATCCATAACACATAAAAGAGATGAAACCTTACCTTTTTCTTCAATTTTTCACTTGGCTAGAACTCACACCTTGTATGAATATGTGCTTTTCTTGCTTCAATGACCACTCCAACTTGCTAAGGACCCTTCAATTAGTAGAAAATGATTTTTAAAGAAAATTTTCTCCAAGGTTCTTGTTGGATTTGATCTTGGCCGAAATGGCCTTGGTCTTTATTTCTCCCTCTCTTTTGTTCTTCATGTCTTGAAATTTCTAGAGAATTCAATGAATAAGATGACTAATTAGTCATCTTTTAAACTCATTTATTTAATTTCTACATGGGCTTAGCCCATTAAGGAGGGTGGATGGCCAACCTTGGCCCAAAAGATCAAGCCCACTTTTTTTTGTGTTTTGTTTTGCACTTCATGACAACTTTTAATTTTTCCAAATTCCAAATTTACCCTTCGCCTTCCTCCATATTTCCACGAGTCATATTGTAAATTTACCTTTTTGCCCCTAGCCTTTCTTAATATTTCCGCTTCTAAATTCTTCATAAACAACTCATATGCCAAACAAAATAAAAATAAGGCCTTGCTTGTTAATCTTCCCGCGATCATCGTGAATTATCCGAATGCACAAAATGCGGGATATAACATCCTCCCCCCCCCCCTTTAGAACATTCGTCCTCGAATGTTCAATTGATCTTATGGGGTGTCATAATACTTCGGGCGGGTCCCTTCTATAGTTGTCCTTTCCTTCATGCTCATTCCTTATCCTTTATCTTATTTCCTTTATTATCGAACTCCTGGGTCTTTACTCAAGTCCTTATTTTGTGTCATAGGTTTCCTATTCCACTACACCAACTCGTTCCTACTTCTTTCATGTATCCTCTTCATAGGCCGATGTGCTTTAAACCTTGGTTCCAGGCTAATAAGTTTCCTTTAGCCCCACTCATCGAAATCGGCTCTTGAAACTCATACACTCCTCTCACTATTTCCTTTTTCCATATTCTATCCCTTTTCATATGCCTACTTTGACTTCTTACCCAAATAGTCTCCTGCTTTACCGGTAGTTTCTCTCGAGAGCTTCACTTACTGAGGTTTCTTACCTTTCACCTCCTTCCGACACTTTGGTCTCGTCGTTTTCCATCTACTCACTCTCTTTCTTTTCCTAAGAGCGTCACACTATAATTTCCAAGCTTAACCTACAGTAAAATAATAACAACTTACTTTGCAACACTTGTACCATTTACTCTTGCCGTCCCTCGAACTTCGGTACCCTTACGTAGTCAATGCCTTTCGTTACCATAGCGCTGGTTGCTGGAACTCTCATGTCTACCGATACAATTACACACGTAATACCATACGCGTTCATATATGTATAATTACTATCAACTAGGCCATAAAATACTTCCCAACGCTGTCCAAGCCTATTCTGATCCCAGGGCTGTGATGTACTTTTCGTCTCTTCACCGACCTAGTCTGCCTTGTCCTACGCGTCTTCTTATGGTTTTCAACCATCCCATATAATATAGTTCTCCTTAGGTTACTCTAACTACTCATTTGTCTCTCCTGTCCGGATATATAGAATTCTTGCATACTTTCCAGGGGGTCACCCATCCTAGAATTGCTCCCACCTGAGCACGCTTAACCTCGAAACTTTGTTGGAATCCGGTGCCTTAATGCTGGTATTTTCGCGTCCGCTTCCTCACATGACTTTTATTACGTGTTCTGGAGCAAGTCGTAGTCTTACAGATTCCGGAACGTTTTCGTATCACGTCCTTTCTTTTATAATTACTATTTTGCCCTTCTTGATTTCCAATGTTCACCTTCCGCCTGTGTGTATGGCTACTTCCTATCCTGGACTTCCAGATTTACGATAGTAGTGATCGCACCTTCATCGCCACGCCAGACCCATAGGTCCTCTAGAACAACACATCCTATTTATTGTCTGTCTGCGGCATTTCCTTCCCATGTTTTCTTTTGTTAAGCGTATCCATTCTAGTAGAATCTCCTCTACCATTCCTACTATTCAAGATCTGTGCATAGCAAATATCTACAATACCTCACTAAACATACAACTATATGACATATTCCAGCCATCCTGAACTCCCGGTTCCGAGTAACAGAACAAATATCCCGACTTACCTTTGTGGCTTGCGATGTCATCACTCGCTTTCTTCCGTCGATACTAGGCGTCTTGCGGAATTCACGATTAGTATAAGAAATCTTATTTCCTATGACTTGGCTCTATCGCACGATCTAATGACAGAAAGAAGGTCAACAATCCCTAGATGACCCGCAGCCTCCTGTTTATAAATGTGGCCGGCTTCACACTCATAAACAGGATTCTACTGGACACGACTTTGCAGACAACCCTTAGACCGACCTGCTCTGATACCACTTTGTCACACCCCGACTTTACTAGGGTGTGATGGGCACCCGACCCCATATTCGGAGCCGAACGAACCCGCTGACTCTTGTTACAGATATAATCTTTTGAATCAATTAAGAAATAAATACATACTAAACTCTCCAATTCCCCTTTGTTTTCTTTTCATCAGTAAAGTCTATCATCATGTGGGACCCGTGACATGAAACATAATAACATATCGACTGGCGAAGCCGTCTACAAAGCTGACACTCTATACCCACGACTCTGTCTGCAAAGTCTCTAACCTCGAACATAGCGTCATAGTACATATACTCTGACTTGGCAGCACTGCAGGACAAGTGGAGCCTACCAACTCCGCTGGATCTTCTTCTATGCTAACTTCGCATCCTTTGGGTGTACCTGCGCAGCATGAACGCAACCCCCGAAGAAGAGGGGTCAGTACGAGCAATGTACTGAGTATGTAAGGCAAGAATAGTAACATAGTAAGAAATATGCGTGTGAATAATAACTGCATGGAAACATAAAACATGTCATAGAATAAAAGAGTAACATGTACATATGAGTGCCGCTGAGGGCGGATACCATGCATACTTATCTGGTCATGTCATGTCATATCTTATCATATCATCTCATATCGTATCATATCGTATCATATCATGTCATGTCATGTCGTGTCATAGCATATCTTGTCATAGCATGTCATGTCATATCATGTCGTGTCATATCATATCATGTCATGTCATAGCACCGAACAATGTCGGCTCGCCCACATAGCGCCGAAATACGTCGGGTCGCCCATACATCCCGCGTCCGGGCATCCTGCGTTCGGGATGATAAGCCAGCTGACCAGGTGGCAATGGAACATGTTTCCCTTCCCATTTCCCCATGTATCCCTTCCCCCCACCCCATGTACATATTCATATCTCATATACATATATCATATAAGCATTCAGGAGAGCCCAAAGAAAATCATGTATCCATCGGAGTGACGTAAGGTCGGTGACCTCCGATTACATTATGGAATAACCATGATCGCTTCGCCTCACCTTGAAGGAACTAGTATCATAAGGCAAGACTATCACTGAAGAGTGTCATTATGAGAAAATATAAAATAGGGTCATGAGGCATCGTTTCATATGTTCGGAACCTTTAAAGTAGTCACTACCCATAATAGAGTTGAGATATCAAGAAATAGTTTAACATTGTCATATTGTCATATACATAGTAGGAACATATCGTCAACATATCTATCATAGACATTTTCTCGTCTTTGACTTCATCGTTTTCATCGTAAGATCATATTCATCATCCTAGTCATAAGAGATTCCTATCTCTTAAAACTTGGCTTTCGGAAAATATGAACATTTTGAAAGAAACAATTATGAACTATTAGGAAAAGACTTATACCTTGGAGTTATAGACTTATAGCTTTTGCAAATAACAAAGATATAAGAAAAATGTTTGAGACTTTACGACTTGGGGGTCATGCCTTTGGAATCTTTAGAAGATGGTGTCGTAACCAAGGATTTGAATTTAAGGTCAAGAACTACTTTGATACTTTCATACTCACATTGCATCCTTAGCTTAAGACCCGTAGTCATGGAATCATTCTTGTCATACTTATCATAGACATATTCTCTTCCTTCATTCATTGTTATCATTATCATCATAGGATTATTCTCATTAGAATGGGTACAGTATTTGTCGTTGGATAAACGGAACAAGGATCAAAAGCTTTCTTTGGATTCTACTCCAAAATAGGTCAAACGGAGCCATAAGGAAAATTCGGGAGCTACGGGCCCACCTCGGGCCGAATGAGGTAGCGTACACAATTTGCATATGTTACATGTCATGGTGTTACTTGTGAGGGTTTTAAAGTAGTCGGGTCCTATTTATGCAAGTTCTAGAGGTTTAAGAAGTTTTTCCAACGTTTCACACAATTTTTAATTCAGTTCCACTGAATGAAAAAGGAGAAACTTTAGGCGCGGATTCCGGAGGGTAGAGTTGTCCCCGAGGTTCATATCCAACATATTACGTCTAACACATGCCATAGAAGGAAGGGTGAAGCCTTACATACCTTTTTCCGCTCCTTATGCTACTCCAAATTCAAGTTTCAAATCCGCCAAAATCTACAATTTGGTCACGTTTACCAAACATTGATTAGTGCGTTTAGAAGTTGATTCTTTAAAGTAACACTTTGTCTGCCGAAATTTCGGCAGCATTTTCCCTGTAAATACACCATCCCCCAACAATTCAACTTGGCAAATTTAATCAATGACAATCCGGGAAATCAACCCGGCCAAACTATCAACATAATTTCAACAACCACACCAACAATTTCCATATTCAATCCAAGATACATTATAACAACTTAATTAATTTACTACTTCTTTCAAAACCTTCCAACTCCAATAAAAACAATAACAACCTTATAATATACATTCCAACAACACCATACTAACAACCTTATATGCCATACATGCAAGAACATCATATTCAATCTTCATAAACTTCTAGAACAAGTTTCCAACAATTACCACCTAAACTAAAATTATTAAGCTTCCATTTTCCACCATAGATTTCACTACAACAACAACCAACATACAAGATAAAATTTGCTCACTCTCTAGCACCACACGGCCACACATGCACACTACATATTTTCATGAGTTTCATTCACTTCAACATACCACAACATGCATGAACCATTTATAACCACAACAATCATGGTACTAAGTAAAATTAATTCATCACTTCTACATAAGTCAACCACCCACACGGCTACAACCAACATGCATATATTTCATGAATTGCATCCATTTTCACACATTATAATACTCACAAACCATCCATAACACATAAAAGAGATGAAACCTTACCTTTTTCTTCAATTTTTCACTTGGCTAGAACTCACACCTTGTATGAATATGTGCTTTTCTTGCTTCAATGACCACTCCAACTTGCTAAGGACCCTTCAATTAGTAGAAAATGATTTTTAAAGAAAATTTTCTCCAAGGTTCTTGTTGGATTTGATCTTGGCCGAAATGGCCTTGGTCTTTATTTCTCCCTCTCTTTTGTTCTTCATGTCTTGAAATTTCTAGAGAATTCAATGAATAAGATGACTAATTAGTCATCTTTTAAACTCATTTATTTAATTTCTACATGGTCTTAGCCCATTAAGGAGGGTGGATGGCCAACCTTGGCCCAAAATATCAAGCCCACTTTTTTTTGTGTTTTGTTTTGCACTTCATGACAACTTTTAATTTTTCCAAATTCCAAATTTACCCTTCGCCCTCCTCCATATTTCCACGAGTCATATTGTAAATTTACCTTTTTGCCCCTAGCCTTTCTTAATATTTCCGCTTCTAAATTCTTCATAAACAACTCATATGCCAAACAAAATAAAAATAAGGCCTTGCTTGTTAATCTTCCCGCGATCATCGTGAATTATCCGAATGCACAAAATGCGGGATATAACATCCTCCCCCCCCCCCCCCCCCCTTTAGAACATTCGTCCTCGAATGTTCAATTGATCTTATGGGGTGTCATAATACTTCGGGAGGGTCCCTTCTATAGTTGTCCTTTCCTTCATGCTCATTCCTTATCCTTTATCTTATTTCCTTTATTATCGAACTCCTGGGTCTTTACTCAAGTCCTTATTTTGTGTCATAGGTTTCCTATTCCACTACACCAACTCGTTCCTACTTCTTTCATGTATCCTCTTCATAGGCCGATGTGCTTTAAACCTTGGTTCCAGGCTAATAAGTTTCCTTTAGCCCCACTCATCGAAATCGGCTCTTGAAACTCATACATTCCTCTCACTATTTCCTTTTTCCATATTCTATCCATTTTCATATGCCTACTTTGACTTCTTACCCAAATAGTCTCCTGCTTTACCGGTAGTTTCTCTCGAGAGCTTCACTTACTGAGGTTTCTTACCTTTCACCTCCTTCCGACACTTTGGTCTCGTCATTTTCCATCTACTCACTCTCTTTCTTTTCCTAAGAGCGTCACACTATAATTTCCAAGCTTAACCTATAGTAAAATAATAACAACTTACTTTGCAACACTTGTACCATTTACTCTTGCCGTCTCTCGAACTTCGGTACCCTTACGTAGTCAATGCCTTTCGTTACCATAGCGCTGGTTGCTGGAACTCTCATGTCTACCGATACAATTACACACGTAATACCATACGCGTTCATATATGTATAATTACTATCAACTAGGCCATAAAATACTTCCCAACGCTGTCCAAGCCTATTCTGATCCCAGGGCTGTGATGTACTTTTCGTCTCTTCACCGACCTAGTCTGCCTTGTCCTACGCGTCTTCTTATGGTTTTCAACCATCCCATATAATATAGTTCTCCTTAGGTTACTCTAACTACTCATTTGTCTCTCCTGTCCGGATATATAGAATTCTTGCATACTTTCCAGGGGTCACCCATCCTAGAATTGCTCCCACCTGAGCACGCTTAACCTCGAAACTTTGTTGGAATCCGGTGCCTTAATGCTGGTATTTTCGCGTCCGCTTCCTCACATGACTTTTATTACGTGTTCTGGAGCAAGTAGTAGTCTTACAGATTCCGGAACGTTTCCGTATCACGTCCTTTCTTTTATAATTACTATTTTGCCCTTCTTGATTTCCAATGTTCACCTTCCGCCTGTGTGTATGGCTACTTCCTATCCTGGACTTCCAGATTTCCGATAGTAGTGATCGCACCTTCATCGCCACGCCAGACCCATAGGTCCTCTAGAACAACACATCCTATTTATTGTCTGTCTGCGGCATTTCCTTCCCATGTTTTCTTTTGTTAAGCGTATCCATTCTAGTAGAATCTCCTCTACCATTCCTACTATTCAAGATCTGTGCATAGCAAATATCTACAATACCTCACTAAACATACAACTATATGACATATTCCAGCCATCCTGAACTCCCGGTTCCGAGTAACAGAACAAATATCCCGACTTACCTTTGTGGCTTGCGATGTCATCACTCGCTTTCTTCCATCGATACTAGGCGTCTTGCGGAATTCACGATTAGTATAAGAAATCTTATTTCCTATGACATGGCTCTATCGCACGATCTAATGACAGAAAGAAGGTCAACAATCCCTAGATGACCCGCAGCCTCCTGTTTATAAATGTGGCCGGCTTCACACTCATAAACAGGATTCTACTGGACACGACTTTGCAGACAACCCTTAGACCGACCTGCTCTGATACCACTTTGTCACACCCCGACTTTACTAGGGTGTGATGGGCACCCGACCCCATATTCGGAGCCGAACGAACCCGCTGACTCTTGTTACAGATATAATCTTTTGAATCAATTAAGAAATAAATACATACTAAACTCTCCAATTCCCCTTTTTTTTCTTTTCATCAGTAAAGTCTATCATCATGTGGGACCCGTGACATGAAACATAATAACATATCGACTGGCGAAGCCGTCTACAAAGCTGACACTCTATACCCACGACTCTGTCTGCAAAGTCTCTAACCTCGAACATAGCGTCATAGTACATATACTCTGACTTGGCAGCACTCCAGGACGAGTGGAGCCTACCAACTCCGCTGGAACATCTTCTATGCTAACTTCGCATCCTTTGGGTGTACCTGCGCGGCATGAACGCAGCCCCCGAAGAAGAGGGGTCAGTACGAGCAATGTACTGAGTATGTAAGGCAAGAATAGTAACATAGTAAGAAATATGTGTGTGAATAATAACTGCATGGAAACATAAAACATGTCATAGAATAAAAGAGTAACCTGTACATATGAGTGTCGCTGAAGGCGGATACCATGCATACTTATCTGGTCATGTCTTGTCATATCTTATCATATCATCTCATATCGTATCATATCGTATCATATCATGTCATGTCATGTCGTGTCATAGCATATCTTGTCATAGCATGTCATGTCATATCATGTCGTGTCATATCATGTCATGTCATAGCACCGAACAATGTCGGCTCGCCCACATAGCGCCGAAATACGTCGGCTCGCCCATATATCCCGCGTCCGGGCAATCCGCGTCCGGGATGATAAGCCAGCTGACCAGGTGGCAATGAAACATGTTTCCCTTCCCATTTCCCCATGTATCCCTTCCCCCCACCCCATGTACATATTCATATCTCATATACATATATCATATAAGCATTCAGGAGAGCCCAAAGAAAATCATGTATCCATCGGAGTGACGTAAGGTCGGTGACCTCCGATTACATTATGGAATAACCATGATCGCTTCGCCTCACCTTGAAGGAACTAGTATCATAAGGCAAGACTATCAATGAAGAGTGTCATTATGTGAAAATATAAAATAGGGTCATGAGGCATCGTTTCATATGTTCGGAACCTTTAAAGTAGTCACTACCCATAATAGAGTTGAGATATCAAGAAATAGTTTAACATTGTCATATTGTCATATACATAGTAGGAACATATCGTCAACATATCTATCATAGACATTTTCTCGTCTTTGACTTCATCGTTTTCATCGTAAGATCATATTCATCATCCTAGTCATAAGAGATTCCTATCTCTTAAAACTTGGCTTTCGGAAAATATGAACATTTTGAAAGAAACAATTATGAACTATTAGGAAAAGACTTATACCTTGGAGTTATAGACTTATTGCTTTTGCAAATAACAAAGATATAAGAAAAATGTTTGAGACTTTACGACTTGGGGGTCATGCCTTTGGAATCTTTAGAAGATGGTGTCGTAACCAAGGATTTGAATTTAAGGTCAAGAACTACTTTGATACTTTCATACTCATATTGCATCCTTAGCTTAAGACCCGTAGTTATGGAATCATTCTTGTCATACTTATCATAGACATATTCTCTTCCTTCATTCATTGTTATCATTATCATCATAGGATTATTCTCATTAGAATGGGTACAGTATTTGTCGTTGGATAAACGGAACAAGGATCAAAAGCTTTCTTTGGATTCTACTCCAAAATAGGTCAAACGGAGCCATAAGGAAAATTCGGGAGCTACAGGCCCACCTCGGGCCGAATGAGGTAGCGTACACAATTTGCATATGTTACATGTCATGGTGTTACTTGTGAGGGTTTTAAAGTAGTCGGGTCCTATTTATGCAAGTTCTAGAGGTTTAAGAAGTTTTTCCAACGTTTCACACAATTTTTAATTCAGTTCCACTGAATGAAAAAGGAGAAACTTTAGGCGCGGATTCCGGAGGGTAGAGTTGTCCCCGAGGTTCATATCCAACATATTACGTCTAAGACATGCCATAGAAGGAAGGGTGAAGCCTTACATACCTTTTTCCGCTCCTTATGCTACTCCAAATTCAAGTTTCAAATCCGCCAAAATCTACAATTTGGTCACGTTTACCAAACATTGATTAGAGCGTTTAGAAGTTGATTCTTTAAAGTAACACTTTGTCTGCCGAAATTTCGGCAGCATTTTCCCTGTAAATACACCATCCCCCAACAATTCAACTTGGCAAATTTAATCAATGACAATCCGGGAAATCAACCCGGCCAAACTATCAACATAATTTCAACAACCACACCAACAATTTCCATATTCAATCCAAGATACATTATAACAACTTAATCAATTTACTACTTCTTTCAAAACCTTCCAACTCCAATAAAAACAATAACAACCTTATAATATACATTCCAACAACACCATACTAACAACCTTATATGCCATACATGCAAGAACATCATATTCAATCTTCATAAACTTCTAGAACAAGTTTCCAACAATTACCACCTAAACTAAAATTATTAAGCTTCCATTTTCCACCATAGATTTCACTACAACAACAACCAACATACAAGATAAAATTTGCTCACTCTCTAGCACCACACGGCCACACATGCACACTACATATTTTCATGAGTTTCATTCACTTCAACATACCACAACATGCATGAACCATTTATAACCACAACAATCATGGTACTAAGTAAAATTAATTCATCACTTCTACATAAGTCAACCACCCACACGGCTACAACCAACATGCATATATTTCATGAATTTCATCCATTTTCACACATTATAATACTCACAAACCATCCATAACACATAAAAGAGATGAAACCTTACCTTTTTCTTCACTTTTTCACTTGGCTAGAACTCACACCTTGTATGAATATGTGCTTTTCTTGCTTCAATGACCACTCCAACTTGCTAAGGACCCTTCAATTAGTAGAAAATGATTTTTAAAGAAAATTTTCTCCAAGGTTCTTGTTGGATTTGATCTTGGCCGAAATGGCCTTGGTCTTTATTTCTCCCTCTCTTTTGTTCTTCATGTCTTGAAATTTCTAGAGAATTCAATGAATAAGATGACTAATTAGTCATCTTTTAAACTCATTTATTTAATTTCTACATGGGCTTAGCCCATTAAGGAGGGTGGATGGCCAACCTTGGCCCAAAAGATCAAGCCCACTTTTTTTTGTGTTTTGTTTTGCACTTCATGGCAACTTTTAATTTTTCCAAATTCCAAATTTACCCTTCGCCTTCCTCCATATTTCCACGAGTCATATTGTAAATTTACCTTTTTGCCCCTATCCTTTCTTAATATTTCCGCTTCTAAATTCTTCATAAACAACTCATATGCCAAACAAAATAAAAATAAGGCCTTGCTTGTTAATCTTCCCGCGATCATCGTGAATTATCCGAATGCACAAAATGCGGGATATAACATCCCCCCCCCCCCTTTAGAACATTCGTCCTCGAATGTTCAATTGATCTTATGGGGTGTCATAATACTTCGGGAGGGTCCCTTCTATAGTTGTCCTTTCCTTCATGCTCATTCCTTATCCTTTATCTTATTTCCTTTATTATCCAACTCCTGGGTCTTTACTCAAGTCCTTATTTTGTGTCATAGGTTTCCTATTCCACTACACCAACTCGTTCCTACTTCTTTCATGTATCCTCTTCATAGGCCGATGTGCTTTAAACCTTGGTTCCAGGCTAATAAGTTTCCTTTAGCCCCACTCATCGAAATCGGCTCTTGAAACGCATACACTCCTCTCACTATTTCCTTTTTCCACATTCTATCCCTTTTCATATGCCTACTTTTGACTTCTTACCCAAATAGTCTCCTGCTTTACCGGTAGTTTCTCTCGAGAGCTTCACTTACTGAGGTTTCTTACCTTTCACCTCCTTCCGACACTTTGGTCTCGTCGTTTTCCATCTACTCACTCTCTTTCTTTTCCTAAGAGCGTCACACTATAATTTCCAAGCTTAACCTACAGTAAAATAATAACAACTTACTTTGCAACACTTGTACCATTTACTCTTGCCGTCCCTCGAACTTCGGTACCCTTACGTAGTCAATGCCTTTCGTTACCATAGCGCTGGTTGCTGGAACTCTCATGTCTACCGATACAATTACACACGTAATACCATACGCGTTCATATATGTATAATTACTATCAACTAGGCCATAAAATACTTCCCAACGCTGTCCAAGCCTATTCTGATCCCAGGGCTGTGATGTACTTTTCGTCTCTTCACCGACCTAGTCT
Organism: Lycium barbarum; assembly: GCF_019175385.1. Taxonomy (NCBI): domain Eukaryota; kingdom Viridiplantae; phylum Streptophyta; class Magnoliopsida; order Solanales; family Solanaceae; genus Lycium; species Lycium barbarum. Next base: position 71,271,275 of record NC_083346.1, read on the forward strand.
GCCTTGTCCTACGCGTCTTCTTATGGTTTTCAACCATCCCATATAATATAGTTCTCCTTAGGTTACTCTAACTACTCATTTGTCTCTCCTGTCCGGATATATAGAATTCTTGCATACTTTCCAGGGGGTCACCCATCCTAGAATTGCTCCCACCTGAGCACGCTTAACCTCGAAACTTTGTTGGAATCCGGTGCCTTAATGCTGGTATTTTCGCGTCCGCTTCCTCACATGACTTTTATTACGTGTTCTGGAGCAAGTCGTAGTCTTACAGATTCCGGAACGTTTTCGTATCACGTCCTTTCTTTTATAATTACTATTTTGCCCTTCTTGATTTCCAATGTTCACCTTCCGCCTGTGTGTATGGCTACTTCCTATCCTGGACTTCCAGATTTCCGATAGTAGTGATCGCACCTTCATCGCCACGCCAGACCCATAGGTCCTCTAGAACAACACATCCTATTTATTGTCTGTCTGCGGCATTTCCTTCCCATGTTTTCTTTTGTTAAGCGTATCCATTCTAGTAGAATCTCCTCTACCATTCCTACTATTCAAGATCTGTGCATAGCAAATATCTACAATACCTCACTAAACATACAACTATATGACATATTCCAGCCATCCTGAACTCCCGGTTCCGAGTAACAGAACAAATATCCCGACTTACCTTTGTGGCTTGCGATGTCATCACTCGCTTTCTTCCGTCGATACTAGGCGTCTTGCGGAATTCACGATTAGTATAAGAAATCTTATTTCCTATGACTTGGCTCTATCGCACGATCTAATGACAGAAAGAACGTCAACAATCCCTAGATGACCCGCAGCCTCCTGTTTATAAATGTGGCCGGCTTCACACTCATAAACAGGATTCTACTGGACACGACTTTGCAGACAACCCTTAGACCGACCTGCTCTGATACCACTTTGTCACACCCCGACTTTACTAGGGTGTGATGGGCACCCGACCCCATATTCGGAGCCGAACAAACCCGCTGACTCTTGTTACAGATATAATCTTTTGAATCAATTAAGAAATAAATACATACTAAACTCTCCAATTCCCCTTTTTTTTCTTTTCATCAGTAAAGTCTATCATCATGTGGGACCCGTGACATGAAACATAATAACATATCGACTGGCGAAGCCGTCTACAAAGCTGACACTCTATACCCACGACTCTGTCTGCAAAGTCTCTAACCTCGAACATAGCGTCATAGTACATATACTCTGACTTGGCAGCACTCCAGGACGAGTGGAGCCTACCAACTCCGCTGGAACATCTTCTATGCTAACTTCGCATCCTTTGGGTGTACCTGCGCGGCATGAACGCAGCCCCCGAAGAAGAGGGGTCAGTACGAGCAATGTACTGAGTATGTAAGGCAAGAATAGTAACATAGTAAGAAATATGTGTGTGAATAATAACTGCATGGAAACATAAAACATGTCATAGAATAAAAGAGTAACCTGTACATATGAGTGCCGCTGAAGGCGGATACCATGCATACTTATCTGGTCATGTCTTGTCATATCTTATCATATCATCTCATATCGTATCATATCGTATCATATCATGTCATGTCATGTCGTGTCATAGCATATCTTGTCATAGCATGTCATGTCATATCATGTCGTGTCATATCATGTCATGTCATAGCACCGAACAATGTCGGCTCGCCCACATAGCGCCGAAATACGTCGGCTCGCCCATATATCCCGTGTCCGGGCATCCCGCGTCCGGGATGATAAGCCAGCTGACCAGGTGGCAATGAAACATGTTTCCCTTCCCATTTCCCCATGTATCCCTTCCCCCCACCCCATGTACATATTCATATCTCATATACATATATCATATAAGCATTCAGGAGAGCCCAAAGAAAATCATGTATCCATCGGAGTGACGTAAGGTCGGTGACCTCCGATTACATTATGGAATAACCATGATCGCTTCGCCTCACCTTGAAGGAACTAGTATCATAAGGCAAGACTATCAATGAAGTGTGTCATTATGAGAAAATATAAAATAGGGTCATGAGGCATCGTTTCATATGTTCGGAACCTTTAAAGTAGTCACTACCCATAATAGAGTTGAGATATCAAGAAATAGTTTAACATTGTCATATTGTCATATACATAGTAGGAACATATCGTCAACATATCTATCATGGACATTTTCTCGTCTTTGACTTCATCGTTTTCATCGTAAGATCATATTCATCATCCTAGTCATAAGAGATTCCTATCTCTTAAAACTTGGCTTTCGGAAAATATGAACATTTTGAAAGAAACAATTATGAACTATTAGGAAAAGACTTATACCTTGGAGTTATAGACTTATTGCTTTTGCAAATAACAAAGATATAAGAAAAATGTTTGAGACTTTACGACTTGGGGGTCATGCCTTTGGAATATTTAGAAGATGGTGTCGTAACCAAGGATTTGAATTTAAGGTCAAGAACTACTTTGATACTTTGATACTCATATTGCATCCTTAGCTTAAGACCCGTAGTCATGGAATCATTCTTGTCATACTTATCATAGACATATTCTCTTCCTTCATTCATTGTTATCATTATCATCATAGGATTATTCTCATTAGAATGGGTACAGTATTTGTCGTTGGATAAACGGAACAAGGATCAAAAGCTTTCTTTGGATTCTACTCCAAAATAGGTCAAACGGAGCCATAAGGAAAATTCGGGAGCTACGGGCCCACCTCGGGCCGAATGAGGTAGCGTACACAATTTGCATATGTTACATGTCATGGTGTTACTTGTGAGGGTTTTAAAGTAGTCGGGTCCTATTTATGCAAGTTCTAGAGGTTTAAGAAGTTTTTCCAACGTTTCACACAATTTTTAATTCAGTTCCACTGAATGAAAAAGGAGAAACTTTAGGCGCGGATTCCGGAGGGTAGAGTTGTCCCCGAGGTTCATATCCAACATATTACGTCTAAGACATGCCATAGAAGGAAGGGTGAAGCTTTACATACCTTTTTCCGCTCCTTATGCTACTCCAAATTCAAGTTTCAAATCCGCCAAAATCTACAATTTGGTCACGTTTACCAAACATTGATTAGAGCGTTTAGAAGTTGATTCTTTAAAGTAACACTTTGTCTGCCGAAATTTCGGCAGCATTTTCCCTGTAAATACACCATCCCCCAACAATTCAACTTGGCAAATTTAATCAATGACAATCCGGGAAATCAACCCGGCCAAACTATCAACATAATTTCAACAACCACACCAACAATTTCCATATTCAATCCAAGATACATTATAACAACTTAATCAATTTACTACTTCTTTCAAAACCTTCCAACTCCAATAAAAACAATAACAACTTTATAATATACATTCCAACAACACCATACTAACAACCTTATATGCCATACATGCAAGAACATCATATTCAATCTTCATAAACTTCTAGAACAAGTTTCCAACAATTACCACCTAAACTAAAATTATTAAGCTTCCATTTTCCACCATAGATTTCACTACAACAACAACCAACATACAAGATAAAATTTGCTCACTCTCTAGCACCACACGGCCACACATGCACACTACATATTTTCATGAGTTTCATTCACTTCAACATACCACAACATGCATGAACCATTTATAACCACAATAATCATGGTACTAAGTAAAATTAATTCATCACTTCTACATAAGTCAACCACCCACACGGCTACAACCAACATGCATATATTTCATGAATTTCATCCATTTTCACACATTATAATACTCACAAACCATCCATAACACATAAAAGAGATGAAACCTTACCTTTTTCTTCAATTTTTCACTTGGCTAGAACTCACACCTTGTATGAATATGTGCTTTTCTTGCTTCAATGACCACTCCAACTTGCTAAGGACCCTTCAATTAGTAGAAAATGATTTTTAAAGAAAATTTTCTCCAAGGTTCTTGTTGGATTTGATCTTGGCCGAAATGGCCTTGGTCTTTATTTCTCCCTCTCTTTTGTTCTTCGTGTCTTGAAATTTCTAGAGAATTCAATGAATAAGATGACTAATTAGTCATCTTTTAAACTCATTTATTTAATTTCTACATGGGCTTAGCCCATTAAGGAGGGTGGATGGCCAACCTTGGCCCAAAAGATCAAGCCCACTTTTTTTTGTGTTTTGTTTTGCACTTCATGACAACTTTTCATTTTTCCAAATTCCAAATTTACTCTTCGCCTTCCTCCATATTTCCACGAGTCATATTGTAAATTTACCTTTTTGCCCCTAGCCTTTCTTAATATTTCCGCTTCTAAATTCTTCATAAACAATTCATATGCCAAACAAAATAAAAATAAGGCCTTGCTTGTTAATCTTCCCGCGATCATCGTGAATTATCCGAATGCACAAAATGCGGGATATAACATCCTCCCCCCCCCCCCTTTAGAACATTCGTCCTCGAATGTTCAATTGATCTTATGGGGTGTCATAATACTTCGGGAGGGTCCCTTCTATAGTTGTCCTTTCCTTCATGCTCATTCCTTATCCTTTATCTTATTTCCTTTATTATCGAACTCCTGGGTCTTTACTCAAGTCCTTATTTTGTGTCATAGGTTTCCTATTCCACTACACCAACTCGTTCCTACTTCTTTCATGTATCCACTTCATAGGCCGATGTGCTTTAAACCTTGGTTCCAGGCTAATAAGTTTCCTTTAGCCCCACTAATCGAAATCGGCTCTTGAAACGCATACACTCCTCTCACTATTTCCTTTTTCCACATTCTATCCCTTTTCATATGCCTACTTTTGACTTCTTACCCAAATAGTCTCCTGCTTTACCGGTAGTTTCTCTCGAGAGCTTCACTTACTGAGGTTTCTTACCTTTCACCTCCTTCCGACACTTTGGTCTCGTCGTTTTCCATCTACTCACTCACTTTCTTTTCCTAAGAGCGTCACACTATAATTTCCAAGCTTAACCTATAGTAAAATAATAACAACTTACTTTGCAACACTTGTACCATTTACTCTTGCCGTCCCTCGAACTTCGGTACCCTTACGTAGTCAATGCCTTTCGTTACCATAGCGCTGGTTGCTGGAACTCTCATGTCTACCGATACAATTACACACGTAATACCATACGCGTTCATATATGTATAATTACTATCAACTAGGCCATAAAATACTTCCCAACGCTGTCCAAGCCTATTCTGATCCCCGGGCTGTGATGTACTTTTCGTCTCTTCACCGACCTAGTCTGCCTTGTCCTACGCGTCTTCATATGGTTTTCAACCATCCCATATAATATAGTTCTCCTTAGGTTACTCTCTCTACTCATTTGTCTCTCCTGTCCGGATATATAGAATTCTTGCATACTTTCCAGGGGGTCACCCATCCTAGAATTGCTCCCACCTGAGCACGCTTAACCTCGAAACTTTGTTGGAATCCGGTGCCTTAATGCTGGTATTTTCGCGTCCGCTTCCTCACATGACTTTTATTACGTGTTCTGGAGCAAGTCGTAGTCTTACAGATTCCGGAACGTTTTCGTATCACGTCCTTTCTTTTATAATTACTATTTTGCCCTTCTTGATTTCCAATGTTAACCTTCCGCCTGTGTGTATGGCTACTTCCTATCCTGGACTTCCAGATTTCCGATAGTAGTGATCGCACCTTCATCGCCACGCCAGACCCATAGGTCCTCTAGAACAACACATCCTATTTATTGTCTGTCTGCGGCATTTCCTTCCCATGTTTTCTTTTGTTAAGCGTATCCATTCTAGTAGAATCTCCTCTACCATTCCTACTATTCAAGATCTGTGCATAGCAAATATCTACAATACCTCACTAAACATACAACTATATGACATATTCCAGCCATCCTGAACTCCCGGTTCCGAGTAACAGAACAAATATCCCGACTTACCTTTGTGGCTTGCGATGTCATCACTCGCTTTCTTCCGTCGATACTAGGCGTCTTGCGGAATTCATGATTAGTATAAGAAATCTTATTTCCTATGACTTGGCTCTATCGCACGATCTAATGACAGAAAGAAGGTCAACAATCCCTAGATGACCCGCAGCCTCCTGTTTATAAATGTGGCCGGCTTCACACTCATAATCAGGATTCTACTGGACACGACTTTGCAGACAACCCTTAGACCGACCTGCTCTGATACCACTTTGTCACACCCCGACTTTACTAGGGTGTGATGGGCACCCGACCCCATATTCGGAGCCAAACGAACCCGCTCACTCTTGTTACAGATATAATCTTTTGAATCAATTAAGAAATAAGTACATACTAAACTCTCCAATTCCCCTTTTTTTTCTTTTCATCAGTAAAGTCTATCATCATGTGGGACCCGTGACATGAAACATAATAACATATCGACTGGCGAAGCCGTCTACAAAGCTGACACTCTATACCCACGACTCTGTCTGCAAAGTCTCTAACCTCGAACATAGCGTCATAGTACATATACTCTGACTTGGCAGCACTCCAGGACAAGTGGAGCCTACCAACTCCGCTGGAACATCTTCTATGCTAACTTCGCATCCTTTGGGTGTACCTGCGCGGCATGAACGCAGCCCCCGAAAAAGAGGGGTCAGTACGAGCAATGTACTAAGTATGTAAGGCAAGAATAGTAACATAGTAAGAAATATGTGTGTGAATAATAACTGCATGGAAACATAAAACATGTCATAGAATAAAAGAGTAACCTGTACATATGAGTGCCGCTGAAGGCGGATACCATGCATACTTATCTGGTCATGTCTTGTCATATCTTATCATGTCATCTCATATCGTATCATATTGTATCATATTGTATCATATCATGTCATGTCATGTCGTGTCATAGCATATCTTGTCATAGCATGTCATTTCATATCATGTCGTGTCATATCATGTCATAGCACCGAACAATGTCGGCTCGCCCACATAGCGCCGAAATACGTCGGCTCGCCCATATATCCCGCGTCCGGGCATCCCGCGTCCGGGATGATAAGCCAGCTGACCAGGTGGCAATGAAACATGTTTCCCTTCCCATTTCCCCATGTATCCCTTCCTCCCACCCCATGTACATATTCATATCTCATATACATATATCATATAAGCATGCAGGAGAGCCCAAAGAAAATCATGTATCCATCGGAGTGACGTAAGGTCGGTGACCTCCGATTACATTATGGAATAACCATGATCGCTTCGCCTCACCTTGAAGGAACTAGTATCATAAGGCAAGACTATCAATGAAGTGTGTCATTATGAGAAAATATAAAATAGGGTCATGAGGCATCATTTCATATGTTCGGAACCTTTAAAGTAGTCACTACCCATAATAGAGTTGAGATATCAAGAAATAGTTTAGCATTGTCATATTGTCATATACATAGTCGGAACATATCGTCAACATATCTATCATAGACATTTTCTCGTCTTTGACTTCATCGTTTTCATCGTAAGATCATATTCATCATCCTAGTCATAAGAGATTCCTATCTCTTAAAACTTGGCTTTCGGAAAATATGAACATTTTGAAAGAAACAATTATGAACTATTAGGAAAAGACTTATACCTTGGAGTTATAGACTTATAGCTTTTGCAAATAACAAAGATATAAGAAAAATGTTTGAGACTTTACGACTTGGGGGTCATGCCTTTGGAATCTTTAGAAGATGGTGTCGTAACCAAGGATTTGAATTTAAGGTCAAGAACTACTTTGATACTTTCATACTCATATTGCATCCTTAGCTTAAGACCCGTAGTCATGGAATCATTCTTGTCGTACTTATCATAGACAAATTCTCTTCCTTCATTCATTGTTATCATTATCATCATAGGATTATTCTCATTAGAATGGGTGCAGTATTTGTCGTTGGATAAACGGAACAAGGATCAAAAGCTTTCTTTGGATTCTACTCCAAAATAGGTCAAACGGAGCCATAAGGAAAATTCGGGAGCTACGGCCCACCTCGGGCCGAATGAGGTAGCGTACACAATTTGCATATGTTACATGTCATGGTGTTACTTGTGAGGGTTTTAAAGTTGTCGGGTCCTATTTATGCAAGTTCTAGAGGTTTAAGAAGTTTTTCCAACGTTTCACACAATTTTTAATTCAGTTCCACTGAATGAAAAAGGAGAAACTTTAGGCGCGGATTCCGGAGGGTAGAGTTGTCCCCGAGGTTCATATCCAACATGTTACGTCTAAGACATGCCATAGAAGGAAGGGTGAAGCCTTACATACCTTTTTCCGCTCCTTATGCTACTCCAACTTCAAGTTTCAAATCCGCCAAAATCTACAATTTGGTCACGTTTACCAAACATTGATTAGAGCGTTTAGAAGTTGATTCTTTAAAGTAACACTTTGTCTGCCGAAATTTCGGCAGCATTTTCCCTGTAAATACACCATCCCCCAACAATTCAACTTGGCAAATTTAATCAATGACAATCCAGGAAATCAACCCGGCCAAACTATCAACATAATTTCAACAACCACACCAACAATTTCCATATTCAATCCAAGATACATTATAACAACTTAATCAATTTACTACTTCTTTCAAAACCTTCCAACTCCCATAAAAACAATAACAACCTTATAATATACATTCCAACAACACCATACTAACAACCTTATATGCCATACATGCAAGAACATCATATTCAATCTTCATAAACTTCTAGAACAAGTTTCCAACAATTACCACCTAAACTAAAATTATTAAGCTTCCATTTTCCACCATAGATTTCACTACAACAACAACCAACATACAAGATAAAATTTGCTCACTCTCTAGCACCACACGGCCACACATGCACACTACATATTTTCATGAGTTTCATTCACTTCAACATACCACAACATGCATGAACCATTTATAACCACAACAATCATGGTACTAAGTAAAATTAATTCATCACTTTTACATAAGTCAACCACCCACACGGCTACAACCAACATGCATATATTTCATGAATTTCATCCATTTTCACACATTATAATACTCACAAACCATCCATAACACATAAAAGAGATGAAACCTTACCTTTTTCTTCAATTTTTCACTTGGCTAGAACTCACACCTTGTATGAATATGTGCTTTTCTTGCTTCAATGACCACTCCAACTTGCTAAGGACCCTTCAATTAGTAGAAAATGATTTTTAAAGAAAATTTTCTCCAAGGTTCTTGTTGGATTTGATCTTGGCCGAAATGGCCTTGGTCTTTATTTCTCCCTCTCTTTTGTTCTTCATGTCTTGAAATTTCTAGAGAATTCAATGAATAAGATGACTAATTAGTCATCTTTTAAACTCATTTATTTAATTTCTACATGGGCTTAGCCCATTAAGGAGGGTGGATGGCCAACCTTGGCCCAAAAGATCAAGCCCACTTTTTTTTGTGTTTTGTTTTGCACTTCATGACAACTTTTAATTTTTCCAAATTCCAAATTTACCCTTCGCCTTCCTCCATATTTCCACGAGTCATATTGTAAATTTACCTTTTTGCCCCTAGCCTTTCTTAATATTTCCGCTTCTAAATTCTTCATAAACAACTCATATGCCAAACAAAATAAAAATAAGGCCTTGCTTGTTAATCTTCCCGCGATCATCGTGAATTATCCGAATGCACAAAATGCGGGATATAACATCCTCCCCCCCCCCCCTTTAGAACATTCGTCCTCGAATGTTCAATTGATCTTATGGGGTGTCATAATACTTCGGGAGGGTCCCTTCTATAGTTGTCCTTTCCTTCATGCTCATTCCTTATCCTTTATCTTATTTCCTTTATTATCGAACTCCTGGGTCTTTACTCAAGTCCTTATTTTGTGTCATAGGTTTCCTATTCCACTACACCAACTCGTTCCTACTTCTTTCATGTATCCTCTTCATAGGCCGATGTGCTTTAAACCTTGGTTCCAGGCCAATAAGTTTCCTTTAGCCCCACTCATCGAAATCGGCTCTTGAAACGCATACACTCCTCTCACTATTTCCTTTTTCCACATTCTATCCCTTTTCATATGCCTACTTTTGACTTCTTACCCAAATAGTCTCCTGCTTTACCGGTAGTTTCTCTCGAGAGCTTCACTTACTGAGGTTTCTTACCTTTCACCTCCTTCCGACACTTTGGTCTCGTCGTTTTCCATCTACTCACTCTCTTTCTTTTCCTAAGAGCGTCACACTATAATTTCCAAGCTTAACCTATAGTAAAATAATAACAATTTACTTTGCAACACTTGTACCATTTACACTTGCCGTCCCTCGAACTTCGGTACCCTTACGTAGTAAATGCCTTTCGTTACCATAGCGCTGGTTGCTGGAACTCTCATGTCTACCGATACAATTACACACGTAATACCATACGCGTTCATATATGTATAATTACTATCAACTAGGCCATAAAATACTTCCCAACGCTGTCCAAGCCTATTCTGATCCCAGGGCTGTGATGTACTTTTCATCTCTTCACCGACCTAGTCTGCCTTGTCCTACGCGTCTTCTTATGGTTTTCAACCATCCCATATAATATAGTTCTCCTTAGGTTACTCTAACTACTCATTTTTCTCTCCTGTCCGGATATATAGAATTCTTGCATACTTCCCAGGGGGTCACCCATCCTAGAATTGCTCCCACCTGAGCACGCTTAACCTCGAAACTTTGCTGGAATCCGGTGCCTTAATGCTGGTATTTTCGCGTCCGCTTCCTCACATGACTTTTATTACGTGTTCTGGAGCAAGTCGTAGTCTTACAGATTCCGGAACGTTTTCGTATCACGTCCTTTCTTTTATAATTACTATTTTGCCCTTCTTGATTTCCAATGTTCACCTTCCGCCTGTGTGTATGGCTACTTCCTATCCTGGACTTCCAGATTTCCGATAGTAGTGATCGCACCTTCATCGCCACGCCAGACCCATAGGTCCTCTAGAACAACACATCCTATTTATTGTCTGTCTGCGGCATTTCCTTCCCATGTTTTCTTTTGTTAAGCGTATCCATTCTAGTAGAATCTCCTCTACCATTCCTACTATTCAAGATCTGTGCATAGCAAATATCTACAATACCTCACTAAACATACAACTATATGACATATTCCAGCCATCCTGAACTCCCGGTTCCGAGTAACAGAACAAATATCCCGACTTACCTTTGTGGCTTGCGATGTCATCACTCGCTTTCTTCCGTCGATACTAGGCGTCGTGCGGAATTCACGATTAGTATAAGAAATCTTATTTCCTATGACTTGGCTCTATCGCACGATCTAATGACAGAAAGAAGGTCAACAATCCCTAGATGCCCCGCAGCCTCCTGTTTATAAATGTGGCCGGCTTCACACTCATAAACAGGATTCTACTGGACACGACTTTGCAGACAACCCTTAGACCGACCTGCTCTGATACCACTTTGTCACACCCCGACTTTACTAGGGTGTGATGGGCACCCGACCCCATATTCGGAGCCGAACGAACCCGCTGACTCTTGTTACAGATATAATCTTTTGAATCAATTAAGAAATAAATACATACTAAACTCTCCAATTCCCCCTTTTTTTTTCATCAGTAAAGTCTATCATCATGTGGGACCCGTGACATAAAACATAATAACATATCGACTGGCGAAGCCGTCTACAAAGCTAACACTCTATACCCACGACTCTGTCTGCAAAGTCTCTAACCTCGAACATAGCGTCATAGTACATATACTCTGACTTGGCAGCACTCCAGGACAAGTGGAGCCTACCAACTCCGCTGGAACATCTGCTATGCTAACTTCGCATCCTTTGGGTGTACCTGTGCGGCATGAACGCAGCCCCCGAAGAAGAGGGGTCAGTACGAGCAATGTACTGAGTATGTAAGGAAAGAATAATAACATAGTAGGAAATATGCGTGTGAATAATAACTGGATGGAAACATAAAACATGTCATAGAATAAAAGAGTAACCTGTACATATGAGTGCCGCTGAGGGCGGATACCATGCATACTTATCTGGTCATGTCATGTCATATCTTATCATATCATCTCATATCGTATCATATCGTATCATATCATGTCATGTCATGTCGTGTCATAGCATATCTTGTCATAGCATGTCATGTCATATCATGTCGTGTCATATCATATCATGTCATGTCATAGCAGCGAACAATGTCGGCTCGCCCACATAGTGCCGAAATACGTCGGCTAGCCCATATATCCTGCGTCCGGGATGATAAGCCAGCTGACCAGGTGGCAATGAAACATGTTTCCCTTCCTATTTCCCCATGTATCCCTTCCCCCCACCCCATGTACATATTCATATCTCATATACATATATCATATAACCATGCAGGAGAGCCCAAAGAAAATCATGTATCCATCGGAGTGACGTAAGGTCGGTGACCTCCGATTACATTATGGAATAACCATGATCGCTTCGCCTCACCTTGAAGGAACTAGTATCATAAGGCAAGACTATCAATGAAGAGTGTCATTATGAGAAAATATAAAATAGGGTCATGAGGCATCGTATCATATGTTCGGAACCTTTAAAGTAGTCACTACCCATAATAGAGTTGAGATATCAAGAAATAGTTTAACATTGTCATATTGTCATCTACATAGTAGGAACATATCGTCAACATATCTATCATAGACATTTTCTCGTCTTTGACTTCATCGTTTTCATCGTAAGATCATATTCATCATCCTAGTCATAAGAGATTCCTATCTCTTAAAACTTGGCTTTCGAAAAATATGAACATTTTGAAAGAAACAATTATGAACTATTAGGAAAAGACTTATACCTTGGAGTTATAGACTTATAGCTTTTGCAAATAACGAAGATATAAGAAAAACGTTTGAGACTTTACGACTTGGGGGTCATGCCTTTGGAATCTTTAAAAGATGGTGTCGTAACCAAGGATTTGAATTTAAGGTCAAGAACTACTTTGATACTTTCATACTCATATTGCATCCTTAGCTTAAGACCCGTAGTCATGGAATCATTCTTGTCATACTTATCATAGACATATTCTCTTCCTTCATTCATTGTTATCATTATCATCATAGGATTATTCTCATTAGAATGGGTACAGTGTTTGTCGTTGGATAAACGGAACAAGGATCAAAAGCTTTCTTTGGATTCTACTCCAAAATAGGTCAAATGGAGCCATAAGGAAAATTCGGGAGCTACGGGCCCACCTCGGGCCGAATGAGGTAGCGTACACAATTTGCATATGTTACATGTCATGGTGTTACTTGTGAGGGTTTTCAGGTAGTCGGGTCCTATTTATGCAAGTTCTAGAGGTTTAAGAAGTTTTTCCAACGTTTCACACAATTTTTAATTCAGTTCCACTGAATGAAAAAGGAGAAACTTTAGGCGCGGATTCCGGAGGGTAGAGTTGTCCCCGAGGTTCATATCCAACATATTACGTCTAAGACATGCCATAGAAGGAAAGGTGAAGCCTTACATACCTTTTTCCGCTCCTTATGCTACTCCAAATTCAAGTTGCAAATCCGCCAAAATCTACAATTTGGTCACGTTTACCAAACATTGATTAGAGCGTTTAGAAGTTGATTCTTTAAAGTAACACTTTGTCTGCCGAAATTTCGGCAGCATTTCCCCTGTAAATACACCATCCCCCAACAATTCAACTTGGCAAATTTACTCAATGACAATCCGGGAAATCAACCCGGCCAAACTATCAACATAATTTCAACAACCACACCAACAATTTCCATATTCAATCCAAGATACATTATAACAACTTAATCAATTTACTACTTCTTTCAAAACCTTCCAACTCCAATAAAAACAATAACAACCTTATAATATACATTCCAACAACACCATACTAACAACCTTATATGCCATACATGCAAGAACATCATATTCAATCTTCATAAACTTCTAGAACAAGTTTCCAACAATTACCACCTAAACTAAAATTATTAAGCTTCCATTTTCCACCATAGATTTCACTACAACAATAACCAACATACAAGATAAAATTTGCTCACTCTCTAGCACCACACGGCCACACATGCGCACTACATATTTTCATAAGTTTCATTCACTTCAACATACCACAACATGCATGAACCATTTATAACCACAACAATCATGGTACTAAGTAAAATTAATTCATCACTTCTACATAAGTCAACCACCCACACGGCTACAACCAACATGCATATATTTCATGAATTTCATCCATTTTCACACATTATAATACTAACAAACCATCCATAACACATAAAAGAGATGAAACCTTACCTTTTTCTTCAATTTTTCACTTGGCTAGAACTCACAACTTGTATGAATATGTGCTTTTCTTGCTTCAATGACCACTCCAACTTGCTAAGGACCCTTTAATTAGTAGAAAATGATTTTTAAAGAAAATTTTCTCCAAGGTTCTTGTTGGATTTGATCTTGGCCGAAATGGCCTTGGTCTTTATTGTCACGACCCAACCCCGTGGGCCGCGACTGGCACCCTACTTAGGCACCCCAAACAGACTCACAAACCAGATCATCATATTCAGACTCATTCAGACTTATCATATGTTATTCGAACTGAAAACTAATAGCAAACATCACACAAGCATTGAACAAACACTTATCTTAAGCGGTCGCCCGTGCAGGACAGTCATATCAAAATCAGAAAGGTGGCGGACTATACATCGCCCAAATGCACACACACACACGTACAAACTTATGGGCCGTCTTGGCCATAATAGCATACGGGCCGCTTAAGAATGTAAAACAGAACCACATACGAACACACCGGACCCACGACCCACAAATATGACTACAGGCCTCTAAATCAAAACGGAACATACGAACATATGACGGGACAGGGCCCCGCCGTACCCAAACAGTCACAAATGTACAGACTACACACATAGCCGACGGTAAGTACCCAAAGTTAAGCTCCGGATCAAGGGGAGCTCTCCAGAATAGCAGAGTAAGTAGCCTAAATCGGAGGATCACCCAAACGAGCTTCTGTACCTGCGGGCATGAAACGCAGCCCCTCGAAGAACAGGGGGTCAGTACGGGAGAAGTACTGAGTATGTAAAGCAGAAAGTACAGAAATCCCAATCATAACTGGAGTCGGAATGAACAAACAAAAACATCAAAGTAGTGAATCAAACCTGTGCGGAAGATAATGTACAAATGCAAATAAAATCATGTGTAGGGCTAGGAGCGTGGTCACCCCCGACGCTGGTGCCACAACACATCATACTCCAGAAGTTTTCAAATCTCCGTACAGTCTCCAGACAAATCGTATCACACACACATCACATCATCAGAACATATCAAATGCCATATCATATCATAACTCCATAGACGGAAACCGGCCCTATGGCGAGGCCTCGGAAACCGTAACACATCATACTTCCGAATATTGTATAGCGCGCACGATCACAAAGTCGGCCCGGGTACCGACGAACGAAATCATAACGAATGGCACGAACGGAGTAGTGCAGAGACCATATGCATATTAAAATAATTTACAGGACTCGACACATAATTACATGTAGGCATATACCGACGCCAGAAGGCTCGGAGTAGGAGTCAGGTCGATCAAAATTAATGTATAGAAGTTACGAAGTTCCAAACTGCAAAACCTTTGAAAAACAATTCACAGGTCATTTTCCGAAAATCTAATATCATTCATAGTGCAAAACGTTCAATAATGGTATAGGAAATTTCAAACGGACCTTTGAGTCCTAGGCAAGCGATCACTTTTCATATCGGACGGAAATGAGTCAAACAAACCAAATAAGGGAAGCCTCGGGGCTTGCGGGCCCACCTTGAGTCAAATCGAGGCGGCGGACACAAATCACAGACTTTAGGCTCCATAAAGCCATCTACGAAAGTTTCGGAGAGATTCGGACACAATAGCAAAAGTTATGAAGGTTTGAACATTCTTGCAACCAATTATAAGGAATATGTTTCAATTGCGCTGAATGAATAGTGGCCAAAACTAAACTCGGATTTCCAAGAGCAGAATTATCCCCGAGGGTCCGATCTTAACCTAGTATAACTAGGACATGCCAAAAGAAGGAAAGGTAGGTTTTACATACCTGGATTGCGTCTTACGCTCGTCAAATCTCAATTCCCGTTTCGTCCAAAAACTGCAAATGGTCACTTTTACCAGTTACTATTCATGAAAGTTAACATCTTAATCTTTGGGCTATACTTGGCTACCGAAATTTCGGCTGCATTTCCCCTATAAATCTGACACCCCGAGAATTTAACTCGGCTCAGAACATTCAACAACAACAACCCAACAACACCAAACGACGTCAAAGTTCACAACGAAATAGGTTCTAACATCAATGATCTTCTTTCTACATAAAATGACAACTTTCATACAAACTTTACAAGGTCAAACCAACATCAACATTATCATATTCATTTACCCATTCAAGATTATTCAAACACATTCCAACAATATTCCAAACAATATAAATGAGTTCGAATGATTCATCGCTCTCCATATTCCATCCGAAGCGTCTACGATCACGACGAACATACTAACTCACATCGTTTCTTTCCAAATTCACTAACAACAACATCAATTTACATCCTATGATCTTACTTTCACAATTATAAAAAAAACTATATAAATTCGCATACTTTCCCATAATGACATACAACCAATTTCAATGCCATAATTCTTCCAACACTTCCAAATCAATGCAAACTTACATCATTTAAATTATAAGGATCATAACCATACAACTAACATATCAAACAAAACAATTTATCACCATCTCAAATTCCTCCATAGCCACGGCCAACATCCACATTTTTTTTCCAATTCAACCCAATTCATTCAACTTTCATTTCTAATACAATTTCTATCATATTACAACTAAATTACGACATGAATTCAAATCATCCAAGACATGTACTACATGTACAAGCATTCGGCCAACACTCCAATCACCCCAACACACAAAGTTTTCATGTTTTTCATTCATTCACACATACTACAACATACATACATATATTTCATGGCATAGGAATGGTAAAATTCTTCCCTTTCTTCAAGTTTTCACTTGGCACCAAACTTGTCCTCTTGCCAAACTAATTGTACCAAGTTGTAGAGGACTTTGCACTTAGTAGTATTCCCACAAGAATTGAATTTTTAACTCAAGGATTGGGCTCCAAAAATAATTTCCTTTCTTTTTCTTTTCTTTTTCCTCTCTTACCCAAAATGCTCCTTTTCTTTTTCTTTGTTCTTGCCTTGTATTTTTCTTGAATGTTCTTTGGATCAGGATCCTTATATAACATTACTTAATTAACTTATGGACTTGGGCCATTTTTCATGGCATGGCCGGTTGGGCTCCCTTATTGGGCCTCATTTCACTTATTTTTTTGAGCCCAAAATTGTTGGCTAATTTTGTAATTCATGGAGCAATTTCCAAAATTCCAATTTCGCCCTTGGCCACCTTTCGTAATTCCACACCATTGTAAGCATAACCTACACCTTCATACCAAGTAAGGTCCAATTGTGGCCTTATTCATCACAAGTCAATTTATCTTGAATTTTTTTTTTGAATAAACAAAAATGTCGGATGTAACATCCTCCCCCCCTTTTGAAACATTCGTCCTCGAATGTTAAATCGACCTTATGGGGCGTCATACTACTTCGGGAGGGTTCTCTTTATAGTCGTCCTTTGTTGACTTTCCGACACGGCTTCTTCACCAACATTATGGGGTAATTTTTCACATCACTGATTCAAATGCCTTCATAATATATTTTTTTTTCGTACCCCACATAATCATCGAACCATAAGCTACATTCTCGTAACAGACGAATGCTTCCCAGACATCATAGTCAATATCATTTCTTGTTACACTTCTGAGTTCCCTACCACATTATCATAATCCCACTTCATACCAGAAACTTCATACCAACAGATTTAGAACTAGAACCGGACGCGTAGAAGCATATCGAACGAATGCGTAATTGGAGGCAGGCGTACTAAACTATGGCAGACGGATTCATAGTCAAAATCGGAAGTACGGAAGTATGCCAGACAAATCTGAGATCGGAGTCAGACGTACAGAGGCGTATCAGACGGATTCGTAATCAGAATCAAACACACGGAGATATATCAGATAGATTCGTAATCGGGGTCAGACGTACAGAATTATATCGGACAGATTCGAAATCGGAATCAGACGTACAGAAATGTAGCAGACGGATTCACATCCAGGGTCAGACACACAGAGGCGTGTCAGACAGATTCGCAATCAGAGTTAATCATACAGAGGTATACCAACCAGAAACGTTTCCAGAATCAGACGAACAAAATTTATCAGAGCCTTATCCGGATCGGAAGTGCAAAAGTATAACACATAGAATCTGGATTAGAATCAGATCACTCCTATTAAGGCTCCAGTGATTCATGAAAATTTCCCTTTATTTGTAAACTTATTCGCCAAGTTGTCACACAAATTGTCTTGCATCTCGCGTATCGACTCTTTCAAAGATTCCACTTATTCACACTGCTTATCTTTCATCTTTCCTACCCTCCATACTCATTTTCTCTTTCAGACATCGTCATTCCAAACTGAGTTATAATGTAATTGGGGCTTTTCTATCTCTTGACAACATTCGGATCGTCGCCCCCGCTTCGTTTCATGTATTCGGTTTAGTACAACCTTTCGTCTATCTCAACGTTAGTTGCCGGGACTCGGCTCTTAACCCATATGGGCACCAAACAAAAATCATACACACACACATACACGTACACAAATACATATACATTTACTAATATCTTACTGGCGAGCATCTCTGACTGTTATTCGAATTCGCTCAATTTCCCGAGCGGTGTTGCACCTTTTCTTTTTGCCCATTTAGTCCGCCTCGTTCTGCGCGACTCCTGTAAGGGCACTAATTACTCCACACATTCTATTTTCCTTTTGGTTACCCCAAATTTCCATTTATATCTATCATACTTTCACTTGTGAAAAACTTTGCATTACTTCCCAGGGGGTCACCCATCCCAGAATTGCGCTCTAGCTTGAGCACGCTTAACCCCGAAACTTTCATGCATTTTGACGCGTTAGGGCTGATATAATTTCGTCAATTGCCCCGCACGACCTTTGTCACGTAATTTTAGGGCCAATCGGGGTCTTAGCAAATTTTTTCAGAAAATTCTTGTAGCGGGTCCCACCCCGGGCCAAATCATACAATTACCGTGTTACTCTTCTGAATCTCCAATATTCACTTTCGTGCACATGTACATACGTCTACAGATAACCCACGAATTTAAGTCTTCGTCCCACGAATTCCGTCTCCAAATAGTCGGTGAAATCTGATAAAATATCACCGTCAGGTGCTCTCCAACCACCGACAGAAGAAAACTAAATTTCGACAAGTATCGCGGAACCTTTTTGTACTTAGTCTACATGTTTACTTCCATATTTCTGGAAAAGTTTGGGCAGAGGTTCCTCTGTTTTTCTTAATATCCAAAACTTGTACACCAGAAACACCAACCATGCCTCACAGGGCCAACACATATACACACAGACACACATATCATATCACGTCGTATTGCAGCCACACAGGGCTGATAACTTCAAATAAGAATTATAACATCGCCGACACTTACCACACGTGCCCAACCCAAACGGCATCAAAGGCACTTTCCTGTTTACTTTTCTGTTCGATTTTCACCTTTATATTTCCACCACACTTCAAATAACTTCTCCGACACACACCTTTACTATCATTACTTACCTGAGTTCTGTGCGGCCTCCAATATCATCATCCCTGGCCTTCTGTCGATGCCGTCCTTTGGCTGAAATTAAAAGTTAGTCGAAAGGAATTCATTTTCCTACAGCTGGCTCTGTCGCATGATCTATGATTCAAAGAAGAGTAACATCCTAGATGCCCTGTAGCTTCCTGTTTATAGATGTGGTGCACTACACATCGATAAACAAGACTCTACTAGACACGGCCTGTAGACATTCCGAGGACTAACCGCTCTGATACCACTTTTGTCACGACCCAACCCCGTGGGCCGCGACTGGCACCCTACTTAGGCACCCCAAACAGACTCACAAACCAGATCATCATATTCAGACTCATTCAGACTTATCATACGTTATTCGAACTGAAAACTAATAGCAAACATCACACAAGCATTGAACAAACACTTATCTTAAGCGGTCGCCCGTGCAGGACAGTCATATCAAAATCAGAAAGGTGGCGGAATATACATCGCCCAAATGCACACACACACACGTACAAACTTATGGGCCGTCTTGGCCATAATAGCATACGGGCCGCTTAAGAACGTAAAACAGAACCACATACGAACACACCGGACCCACGACCCACAAATATGACTACAGGCCTCTAAATCAAAACGGAACATACGAACATATGACGGGACAGGACCCCGCCGTACCCAAACAGTCACAAATGTACAGACTACACACATAGCCGACGGTAAGTACAAAAAGTTAAGCTCCGGATCAAGGGGAGCTCTCCAGAATAGCAGAGTAAGTAGCCTAAATCGGAGGATCACCCAAACGAGCTTCTGTACCTGCGGGCATGAAACGCAGCCCCTCGAAGAACAGGCGGTCAGTACGGGAGAAGTACTGAGTATGTAAAGCAGAAAGTACAGAAATCCCAATCATAACTGGAGTCGGAAGGAACAAACACAAACATCAAAGTAGCGAATCAAACCTGTGCGGAAGATAATGTACAAATGCAAATAAAATCATGTGTAGGGCTAGGAACGTGGTCACCCCCGACGCTGGTGCCACAACACATCATACTCCAGAAGTTTTCAAATCTCCGTACAGTCTCCAGACAAATCGTATCACACACACATCACATCATCAGAACATATCAAATGCCATATCATATCATAACTCCATAGACGGAAACCGGCCCTATGGCGAGGCCTTGGAAACCGTAACACATCATACTTCCGAATATGGTATAGCGCGCACGATCACAAAGCCGGCCCGGGTACTGACGAACGAAATCATAACGAATGGCACGAACGGAGTAGTGCAGAGACCATATGCATATTAAAATAATTTACAGGACTCGCACATAATTACATATAGGCATATACCGACGCCAGAAGGCTCGGTGTAGGAGTCAGGTCGATCAAAATTAATGTATAGAAGTTACGAAGTTCCAAACTGCAAAACCTTTGAAAAACAATTCACAGGTCATTTTCCGAAAATCTAATATCATTCATAGTGCAAAACGTTCAATAATGGTATAGGAAATTTCAAACGGACCTTTGAGTCCTAGGCAAGCGATCACTTTTCATATCGGACGGAAATGAGTCAAACAAACCAAATAAGGGAAGCCTCGGGGCTTGCGGGCCCACCTTGAGTCAAATCGAGGCGGCGGACACAAATCACAGACTTTAGGCTCCATAAAGCCATCTACGAAAGTTTCGGAGAGATTCGGACACAATAGCAAAAGTTATGAAGGTTTGAACATTCTTGCAACCAATTATAAGGAATATGTTTCAATTGCGCTGAATGAATAGTGGCCAAAACTAAACTCGGATTTCCAAGAGCAGAATTATCCCCGAGGGTCCGATCTTAACCTAGTATAACTAGGACATGCCAAAAGAAGGAAAGGTAGGTTTTACATACCTGGATTGCGTCTTACGCTCGTCAAATCTCAATTCCCGTTTCGTCCAAAAACTGCAAATGGTCACTTTTACCAGTTACTATTCATGAAAGTTAACATCTTAATCTTTGGGCTATACTTGGCTACCGAAATTTCGGCTGCATTTCCCCTATAAATCTGACACCCCGAGAATTTAACTCGGCTCAGAACATTCAACAACAACAACCCAACAACACCAAACGACGTCAAAGTTCACAACGAAATAGGTTCTAACATCAATGATCTTCTTTCTACATAAAATGACAGCTTTCATACAAACTTTACAAGGTCAAACCAACATCAACATTATCATATTCATTTACCCATTCAAGATTATTCAAACACATTCCAACAATATTCCAAACAATATAAATGAGTTCGAATGATTCGTCGCTCTCCATATTCCATCCGAAGCGTCTACGATCACGACGAACATACTAACTCACATCGTTTCTTTCCAAATTCACTAACAACAACATCAATTTACATCCTATGATCTTACTTTCACAATTATACAAAAACTATATAAATTCGCATAATTTCCCATAATGACATACAACCAATTTCAATGCCATAATTCTTCCAACATTTCCAAATCAATGCAAACTTACATCATTTAAATTATAAGGATCATAACCATACAACTAACATATCAAACAAAACAATTTATCACCATCTCAAATTCCTCCATAGCCACGGCCAACATCCACATTTTTTTTCCAATTCAACCCAATTCATTCAACTTTCATTTCTAATACAATTTCTATCATATTACAACTAAATTACAACATGAATTCAAATCATCCAAGACATGTACTACATGTACAAGCATTCGGCCAACACTCCAATCACCCCAACACACAAAATTTTCATGTTTTTCATTCATTCACACATACTACAACATACATACATATATTTCATGGCATAGGAATGGTAAAATTCTTACATTTTCTTCAAGTTTTCACTTGGCACCAAACTTGTCCTCTTGCCAAACTAATTGTACCAAGTTGTAGAGGACTTTGCACTTAGTAGTATTCCCACAAGAATTGAATTTTTAACTCAAGGATTGGGCTCCAAAAATAATTTCCTTTCTTTTTCTTTTCTTTTTCCTCTCTTACCCGAAATGCTCTTTTTCTTTTTCTTTGTTCTTGCCTTGTATTTTTCTTGAATGTTCTTTGGATAAGGATCCTTATATAACATTACTTAATTAACTTATGGACTTGGTCCATTTTTCATGGCATGGCCGGTTGGGCTCCCTTATTGGGCCTCATTTCACTTATTTTTTTGAGCCCAAAATTGTTGGCTAATTTTGTAATTCATGGAGCAGTTTCCAAAATTCCAATTTCGCCCTTGGCCACCCTTCGTAATTCCACACCATTGTAAGCATAACCTACACCTTCATACCAAGTAAGGTCCAATTGTGGCCTTATTCATCACAAGTCAATTTATCTTGAATTTTTTTTTGAATAAACAAAAATGTCGGATGTAACATTTATTTCTCCCTCTCTTTTGTTCTTCATGTCTTGAAATTTCTGGAGAATTCAATGAATAAGATGACTAATTAGTCATCTTTTAAACTCATTTATTTAATTTCTACATGGGCTTAGCCCATTAAGGAGGGTGGATGGCCAACCTTGGCCCAAAAGATCAAGCCCACTTTTTTTTGTGTTTTGTTTTGCACTTCATGACAACTTTTAATTTTTCCAAATTCCAAATTTACCCTTCGCCTTCCTCCATATTTCCACGAGTCATATTGTAAATGTACCTTTTTGCCCCTATCCTTTCTTAATATTTTCGCTTCTAAATTCTTCATAAACAACTCATATGCCAAACAAAATAAAAATAAGGCCTTGCTTGTTAATCTTCCCGCGATCATCGTGAATTATCCGAATGCACAAAATGCGGGATATAACAGATGGTATGAAGAAAGATATAGCGGAATTTGTAGCCCAATGCCCAAATTGCCAACAAGTGAAAACCGAGCATCAGAAACCAGGAGGATTGTTGTAGACTATGGAAATCCCAACCTAGAAATGGGAAGTGATCAAAATGGATTTTATTGTAGGTTTTCCTCGTTCTCCGCATAAATATGACGCCATATGGGTGATCGTTGACAGGCTCACGAAGTCAGCTCATTTCCTACCAGTTAGTACTACATACTCAGTAGAAGACTATGCAGGGTTGTACCTTAAAGAGATAGTGCGACTTCATGGTGTTCCAGTATCCATTATTACAGATACAGGGGCACAATTTATTGCTAAATTCTGGAAGTCTTTTCAAGAAGGTTTGGGAACTCAAGTGAGACTCAGCACAACATTTCATCCATAAACTGATGGGCAGGCCGAACGCACTATTTAGACTTTAGAAGATATGTTGCGGGCATGTGTGTTATATTTCGGAGGCAATTAGGTTGATCATTTGCCACTTATTGAATTTGCTTATAACAACAGCTATCATTCCAGTATCCAGATGGCCCGGTATGAAGCTCTATATGGAAGGAAGTGTAAATTGCCAATTGGATGGTTTGAAGTAGGAGAGACACAACTAATAGGTCCAGAATTGATTGAACAAGTGGCGGAAAAGATCAAGCTTATCAGAGACCGATTGTTGACATCCCAGAGTAGCCAGAAATCTTATGTAGACAATCTTCGATGAAACTTGGAATTCTAGGTTAATGACTTGATATTCCTAAAAGTGTCACCGGTGAAAGGGGTAATGAGATTCGGCAAGAAGGGAAAGCTTATTCCTCGATATATTGGAGCTTATAAGATTGTGCGCATGGTGGCCAAGTAGCTTATGAGCAAGATTTACCTCCAGAACTTGAATCAGTCCATCCAGTTTTTCATGTATCGATGCTCCATAAATGTGTTGGAGCTCCTTCCAGAATCGTGCAGGTAGATGACATTCAAATTACTGAGAAGTTAGCTTATGAAGAAGTACCCATTGCCATATTAGATAGGCAAGTGCGGAAACTCAGAACCAAAGATATGGCCTCAGTTAAAGTTTTGTGGTACAACAACAACAGAGAGGAAATGACTTAGGAAGCTGTCACGGCCCGTCTAGAGGGCCGCGACGAGCACCCGGTGCTAGCCCCCCTCGGCGCCCCTTACCTTACACTTATACTTACATCTAGGTGAGCCACATAATTAAACGTATAATTCTACTCATTCATCATGCTAGTCCCATTGGACAACAATGCCTTTATATCATAATTGGCATCTAGGCCACATCAAATGTACATAAGCTGACAAGGCTACCAAAAGATATATAAAATATAGGCCGACAAGGCCGGACATGTCTAACCATAGACACGTGACTACTAGCCTCTAAGAAGAGTATGACATAACACATGAGCGGGACAGGACCCCGCTATGCCCATAATTATATACACAAAAGAATAAGTACCCAAAAGCTACGGCTCCGAATGAAATGGAGCTCTGCTATGAAATCTCTGAGAAAGCAGCTATGGATCAAGTCTGTCACCCTGTGCACCTGCGGGCATGACGCAACGTCCACAAACAAAAGGACGTCAGTACGAAGAATGTACTGAGTATGTAAAGCATGATCAATATCAATATAGAAGCATAAATAGCAACATAAGAAATAGCATAGAATGGGAGATGGCAATATCATCGTCATATTCACTTACTTGTGTTTCATAGGAACTTTCCATTGCTAATACGTATTTCTGTACATACATCATTATCCGTATTCCATAATAGTACTCGTACCACATTTGTGCTCGTATTCGTATACATGCCCTTATTCAGATTCATATACATAGTCATATCATATTCGTATTCACGTCATATACATAGCATTTACATAGCATACCCGACCATGTAGGATCGGTGTTTCATACATACTTGGCCAACCAAGGCTCAAGGTTACTCATACCTGGCCCTACCAAGGCTTCAGGGTTACATCTACCTGGCCCTACCAAGGCGTCAGGGTTATCCGTACCATCTACAGAGGTGTGCGCGCGTTTCGTAATTGTATACATACTTATTTACATATCATACCCGGCCTCATAAGCTCGGGGTTCCATAATAGTCATACATAGATACATACACATACTAGCTCATAAGCATCATTACTATTAACATCATTATCACAATCGTCGTCAACATCATTGTTACTACTATCGTCAACCATCACATTTACCTTAGTAGGCCTACTCGTCATACGAGGAACTTAGTACAATCGCAGCATATCGAGAATCATAAGCTTAGTAGCTTTGAAGATAGAAGCATTTGGAGAATATCATAAGCTCGTAGAAGATTTAGATGATTGGCCAAAGAACCATGCCTTATGAAAGAAGGGTTAGCCTTACATACCTTTTCTGTTCAACTATTTTACACTTGCGCATTCTCCTCCAATGCCAGCGTTTCTACCTTCATTAAGGACATACTATCATTAGAATCGATAGTTAACATATATGACTAAAACTAGAGTAAATCGGACAGCATCTCTTCTATTTATACGACATTTCCTTCATAACATATATCAACTCCCAAACGTCAATAATACATCCACAATAGTATAACAATAATCGTTATCCATTCACATTATCCATATTTCTAGACTTTTGCATTCAAATCATCCACATCCATGGCCATAACACACAACGACGTCCATTCACATACATTTCTCATCTCATGTTCTCAACATCATTTATAACGCATTTACATCACAATACATCAAGAACCATAACTCAATTCAAACTATTTCTCAAAATGACACTATTCCATATTCATGACCCATTTTACCATAACCTTCAACCATCAAAGTATTTAAACTCTTAAATACCTTAAACAACATAGAAATATCATGAATCTTACCTTAGATGTCGTAGGAACAAGCTTTAGTTGATAATACTCCACTTTGAGAAAAACCCTAGTTTATCTCCATTTGGATTTCTTGACCTTGGATGATCTTTGATGGTTTTCTTACACTTGATTCCCTTGGTTTATGTTGTTGATCACCAACTATCCTTGAATTCTTGTGGATTATATATAGAGAGATGTTTTAGAGAGAAGGGGTGTCAAGAGAAATGAAATGAAATATAACTTGGCCCAAGAGAAATGAAATGAAATATAACTTGGCCCAAGAGAAATGAAATGAAATATAACTTGGCCCTTTCATTTATTGAGCCAAAATCTGTCCCGACCAAATATACGGACCAACATACGGTCCGTATAAATTATACGGGTCGTATGTTTGGTCGTACATTTGGTCCAGAAACTTTGGCCTTGCTGGGTTGGTTATACAGTCCCAAACATACGGACCGTATAAATTATACGGCCAGTATGTTTGGCCGTATAACTCCCAGGGGTTCCGAAGTCCGTTTCGTCGATTCGTTTGATCTCCAATCCTTATGGAACCTTCTTAACACTTGTTCAACACTTCAATACCAATCTAAGGGACGTTATCACACTTCTCCAAAACATCATTAAGTGCTCATTAAATTGTTACTCGTATTTCCTTTCCGATACTTATCAAATACTTTTCCTTCTCTTGGCAATCCTCTTCTCCCATCTCTAACATCTTTAAAATCTTATCTAGAGTCATCGAATGTCATCTCTTACTCATGAACATATCGTATACTCGTAGTCCTTACTGGTTCGTTCACTTGCGTACCAACGGAAGATTTGCCGAGGTGTAACATTCTTCCCCCCTTAAGAACATTCGTCCTCGAATGTTAAAGCCTTCGGGAATTCTATACAAATTTCGCCAGAGTTTCCCCTATAATATGGCACTACCATCCTGTCACAACAACCCATAATATCGATGCCTCACAGGGCCACAACACAATAGCATAAAAATTTGGCCACACACGACCCAAAAAGCATAAAAGGAAAACATACATCCCTTATAATCTTGACGTCTCATTTTGGATTCCTTCCACGGGCTGAAATAAATGCGGGTATCTGGATCGCATACTTTCTTCTGCTTCCCATGTCATTTCCTCTCGTTTACTGCTTCTCCATAGAACCTTAACCGAGGCCAGTTCTTTGTTTCTAAGCCTCCGTACTTGCTTATGTAGTATGGCAATGGGTACCTCTTCATAAGTCAATTTCTCTATCACTTGCACATCACTTATTGGCACGATATTAGTAGGATCAACTACACATTTCCGAAGCATCGAGACATGGAAAACTGGGTGGACTAACTCCAAATCCGGAAGTAGATCTAATTCATAGGCCACTTTGCCCACTTTTGCGCAAAAATCTCATAAGGCCCAATGTACCGGGGACTAAGCTTCCCCTTTTTGCCAAATCTCATTACACCCTTCATAGGCGACACTTTCAAGAATACCCAATCTTTCACTTTGAACTCCAAGTCTCTTTGACGATTATCCGCATAGGACTTTTGACGACTTTGGGCTGCTAACAACCGATCTTGGATGAGCTTGACTTTCTCTATAGCTTGCTGGACCAAGTCCAGCCCTATCAATTTAGCCTCTCCGGTTTCAAACCACCCAATTGGAGATCTACACTTTCGCCCATATAAAGGTTCATATGGTGCCATTTGAATGCTGGAATGGTAACTGTTATTGTAAGCAAATTCGATGAGTGGCAAATGATCATCCCAAATTCCTCCAAAATCTAGCATACATGCTCGCAACATATCTTCAAGAGTTTGAATGGTGCGCTCAACTTGCCCATCGGTCTGTGGGTGAAATGCCGTGCTAAGGCTCACTTGGGTCCCTAGACCCTCTTGGAAAGACTTCCAAAAGTTTGCCGTAAACTGAGTCCCTCTGTCTGAGATAATAGATACTGGAACACCATGGAGTTTCACTATCTCTTTAAGATAAATCTTTGCGTAATCTTCTGCTACATACGTCGTTCTGACCGGTAAGAAATGAGCTTACTTGGTGATTCTATCCACAATCACCCATATGGAATCATACTTAGGTCGAGAACGGGGTAAGCCTGAAATGAAGTCCATGTTAATCACTTCCCATTTCCAAGTTGGGATTTCTATAGCTTGCAACAATCCACCCGGCTTTTGGTGCTCGATTTTCACTTGTTGACAATTAAGATATTGAGCTACGAATTCCGCTATATCTTTCTTCATTCCTTTCCACCAATATATAGACTTAAGGTCATGATACATTTTCGTTGCTCCGGGGTGAACAGAATAACGGGAACAATGAACTTCCCTCAATATCTGGTGGCGTAAACCCGCCACATTGGGAACACATAATCTGCCTCGGCATCGGAGAACTCCGTCTCCTGAAATATCAAATGATGATTCCTCTTTCTGAGGGAGTGTATCTCTGTACTGCATTAGCATGGAATCTTCATATTGTCGCTTTTTCACCTCTGCTACCAGTGACGAGACTGTCGAATTCTGAACAATAGTCCCCTTGCTACCTGAGTCCACCACTCGGACTCCTAGGCTAGCTAACTGCTGGAGCTCACATGCCATTTCTCTCTTCTCTGGTCGTACATCACATAAACTTCCCATCGATCTACGGCTAAGAGCATCAGCCACAACATTTGCCTTTCCAGGGTGATACAAGATATCGACATCATAATCTTTTAGCAATTCCAACCATCGTCGTTGCCGTAAATTCAACTCTTTCTGCTTGAAGATGTACTGAAGACTCTTATGATCTGTATAAATATCCACATGGACACCATATAAATAATGTCTCCATATCTTTAATGCATGAACCTCCGCGGCCAATTCTAGATTATGGGTAGGATAATTCTGCTCATGTTTCCGTACTGCCTTGAAGCATACGCAATCACCTTACCATGTTGCATCAATACACAACCTAGCCCAACACCTGAAGCATCGCAATAAACAACATATCCTTCCAATCCCTCTGGAAGTGTCAAGACTGGCGGCGGAAGTCAATCTACCTTTTACCTCCTGGAAACTACGTTCACAAGCATCTGTCCATTGAAACCTTGCTGATTTCTGGGTCAACTTTGTGAGCGGTGCAGAAATAGAAGAAAATCCTTCAACAAATCTCCTGTAATAACCTGCTAAGCCCAGAAAGCTACGAACCTCCATAGGAGTTGTGGGCCTTGCCCAAGTCTTCACGGCCTCAATCTTTTGACTATCTACTCGAATCCCGTCGACTGCAACAATATGCCCTAGAAATGCCACTGAGTTCAACCAAAACTCACATTTAGAAAATTTTGCAAACAATTCTCGAGCTCGAAGAACTCCAAGGACAGTATGCAAATGATCCGCATGTTCGGCCTCGAATCTAGAATACACCAAGATATCGTCGATAAATGCGATCACAAATAAATCCAGGAAGGGCCTGAACACATTATTCATCAAATCCATAAATATCGTCGGGGCATTCGTTAGCCCAAATGACATTACTCGGAACTCGAAATGACCATACCTTGTTCTGAAGGCTGTCTTAGGGATATCTTTCTCCCTAACTCTCACTTGATGATACCCGGACCTCAAATCGATCTTTGAAAACCATTTGGCACCTTGCAGTTGATCAAATAAATCATCAATCCTCGGAAGAGGGTATTTATTCTTAATCGTCACCTTATTCAATTGCCGATAGTCAATGCACATTCTCAAGGAGCCATCTTTCTTTCGGACGAATAATATGGGTGCTCCCCATGGGGATGAACTAGGCCTAATGAATCCTTTATCAAGCAAGTCTCTCAATTGCTCCTTCAACTCTTTCAATTCTGCGGGAGCCATTCTATAAGGAGGAATAGATATCGGCTTAGTGCTTGGCAACACATCAGTAGCAAAATCAATCTCCCGCTCGGGAGGAAGGCCTGGAAGCTCTTCCGGGAACACATTCGGAAATTCATTTACTACAGGAACTGACTGAAGAGTCGGCGATTCAGCCTCTACATCTTGGACCCGAACTAGATGATAAATGCAACCTTTCGTAATCATTTTCTTGCCTTTAGATAGGAAATAAACCTACCTTTTGGTGACGCCGTATTCCCTTTCCACTCTAAAATTGGTTCTCCCGAAAATTGGAAACGAACCATTTTCGTTCTACAATCAACATTGGCATAACAAGAAGCCAACCAATCCACGCCCATAATAACATCAAAATCCACTATTTCTAGCTCATGCAAATCAATCATGGTACGACGATCACAAATCACAATTACACAATTTCTATATACTCGGCTAGCTATTACCGATGTAGACACCTCAAAAGGTTAAATCGACTCCGGCTCGACTCTAAATCGACCCGCAATATATGTAGTAACATATGACAATGTGGAGCCCGGATCAATAAAAGCATATACATCATGAGAGAATACCGATAATATACCTGTGACCACGTCAGGAGAAGACTCAAGATCTTGGCGTCCAGCCAAAGCATAAATACGGTGCTGAGGACCGCTAGAACTGGGAACTCTCCCTCTACCTCTACCATGGCCGACTGGCGCATGTAAACCTGGCCCTGTAGGGCGTACAGATGCTGAAGATCCGGCTACCGACCCTGATGGCTGGGTCCTACCTCTACCATGTACTGAGGGGCAATCACGTATGACATGGCCTGGTCGACCACATGAATAGGAAACATCTAAACCCAATTGGCACCGACCCTAATGTAACTTCCCATACTGGGAACATCGTAGGGCGGGTGGCCTTGCCTGACCCGAATCATCCCTAAATTGAGACCTTGAAAAACTCGGACTCGGCCCTGAACGAGCTGATCTATCAAATTTCTAGCCTGAAAACCATGGAGGTGCACTGGTCATAGAATAGCCTGAATGTCTGGGGAACTGCTGCCTGTGCCCACCCCTAAACTCGCTCATCGGACCCACAGATCTAGCCCTCTTGCCATATCCCCTATCTTGCTCGCGTTTACTTCTCTGCTGTTACAAGCTTTCTTCTAAGTTCTGAGCATGGGCCTGAATGCGCGCAATATCCATACCGTCCTGAAGAGATGCAGTCAGGCATCTATCCACCAAGTGTTGCCCTAGGCCTTTCACAAATCGCTGCACTCGGTCACCCATGTCCGCTACCATGGCCGAAGCATACCTAGCCAAGGAATTGAAGCGGAGACTATACTCTAGAGCACTCATACTACCCTACCTCAAATTTAAGAACTTGTCGGCTCTAGCTCGCCGAACTTCCGGAGGCATATAGTGTCGGAGAAAAGCATCAACAAACTCTTGCCATACCGGGGGAGGTGCATTGGCTCCCCGTGAAGCCATCCAAACCGTATACCATTGGATCGAGACATCTCTCAATCTATATGATGCTAGCTCCACCGATTCGGTGTCCGAAGCATGTATCAATCGAAGCGTCCTCAAAATACCATGAATGAAATCCTGAGGGTCCTCTTCCGGCTTTGACATAAAGAATTCCGGAGGGTTCAAAGTAATGAAGTCGCCGGGCCTTGCACTAACAACCCTATCACCTTGCCCTAAACTTTGCCTCTGAGTCTGGGCCACAACCAATTGAGTCAACAAATGTATGGCCTCTTCCACATCTTGGCCCAAAGCATCCGGTGGAGGAGCTGGAGGTGCTGGAGCTGGGGCTGAGGCTCCCTCACTCTCTTCAGTAATAGGCACTGTCTGGGAGGACCGAGATCGAGCCGCATTCTAGGACTCACTTTCCTCTACTACCGGTGGTGGTGCTCTTTCAGCTAGCTTCTCTGCCACCATCTTGCCCTTTTGGGCTGCTATAGCCTTTCTCTTTACAGGCATTTCTGAAATACACAACGCACGGTTAAGGAACAAGAATTTCTTATATCATAGCTCTATCGCACTATTCTTATGGAGAAAGAAGGTCAATCATTCCTAAAAATGTCCGCAGCTTCTTGTTTATAAGTGTGGCGCCCCACACACCCATAACCAAGACTCTACTAGACAGGGCTCGTAGACACACCCTAGGACTACACTGCTCTGATACCACTTTTGTCACGACCCGTCTAGAGGGCCGCGACGAGCACCCGGTGCTAGCCCACCCGGGCGCCCCTTACCTTACACTTATACTTACATCTAGGTGAGCCACATAATTAAACGTATAATTCTACTCATTCATCATGCTAGTCCTATTGGACAACAATGCCTTTATATCATAATTGGAATCTAGGCCACATCAAATGTACATAAGCCGACAAGGCTACCAAAAGATATACAAAATATAGGCCGACAAGGCCGGACATGTCTAACCATCTACACGTGATTACGAGCCTCTAAGAAGAGTATGACATAACACATGAGCGGGACAGGACCCCGCTATGCCCATAATTATATACACAAAAGAATAAGTACCCAAAAGCTACGGCTCTGAATGAAATGGAGCTCTGCTATGAAATCTCTGAGAAAGCAGTTATGGATCAAGTCTGTCTCCCTGTGCACCTGCGAGCATGACGCAACGTCCACAAACAAAAGGACGTCAGTACGAAGAATGTACTGAGTATGTAAAGCATGATCAATAACAATATAGAAGCATAAATAGCAACATAAGAAATAACATAGAATGGGAGATGGCAATATCATTGTCATATTCACTTACTTGTCTTTCATAGGAACTTTCCATTGCTAATACGTATTTGTGTACATACATCATTATCCATATTCCATAATAGTACCCGTACCACATTTGTGCTCGTATTCGTATACATGCCCTTATTCACATTCATATACATAGTCATATCATATTCGTATTCACGTCATATACATAGCATTTACATAGCATACCCGACCACGTAGGATCGGTGTTTCATACATACTTGGCCAACCAAGGCTCAAGGTTACTCATACCTGGCCCTACCAAGGCTTCAGGGTTACATCTACCTGGCCCTACCAAGGCGTCAGGGTTATCCGTACCATCTGCAGAGGTGTGCGCGCGTTTCGTAATCGTATACATACCTATTTATATATCATACTCGACCTCATAAGCTCGGGGTTCCATAATAGTCATACATAGATACATACACATACTAGCTCATAAGCATCATTACTATTAACATCATTATCACAATCGTCGTCAACATCATTGTTACTACTATCATCAACCATCACATTTACCTTAGTAGGCCTACTCGTCATACGAGGAACTTAGTACAATCGCAGCATATCGAGAATCATAAGCTTAGTAGCTTTGAAGATAGAAGCATTTGGAGAATATCATAAGCTTGTAGAAGATTTAGATGATTGGCCAAAGAACCATGCCTTATGAAAGAAGGGTTAGCCTTACATACCTTTTCCGTTCAACTATTTTACACATGCGCGTTCTCCTCCTATGCTAGCATTTCTACCTTCATTAAGGTCATACTATCATTAGAATCGATAGTTAACATATATGACTAAAACTACAGGAAATCGGACAGCATCTCCTCTATTTATACGACATTTCCTTCATAACATACATCAACTCCCAAACGTCAATAATACATCCACAGTACTATAACAATAATCGTTATCCATTCACATTATCCATATTTCTAGACTTTCCATTCTAACCATCCATATCCATGGCCATAACACACAACGACATCCATTCACATACATTGCTTATCTCATGTTCTCAACATCATTTATAATGTATTTACATCACAATACATGAAGAACCATAATTCAAACTATTTCTCAAAATGACACTATTCCATATTCATGACCTATTTTACCATACCCTTCTACCATCCAAGTATTTCAACTCTTAAATACCTTAAACAACATAGAAATATCATGAATCTTACCTTAGATGTTGTAGGAACAAGCTTTAGTTGATAATACTCCACTTTGAGCAAAACCCTAGTTTATCTCCATTTGGATTTCTTGACCTTGGATGATCTTTGATGGTTTTCTTACACTTGATTCCCTTGGTTTATGTTGTTGATCACAAAATATCCTTGAATTCTTGTGGAATATATGTAGAGAGATGTTTTAGAGAGAATGGGTGTCAAGAGAAATGAAATGAAATATAACTTGGCCCTTTCATTTATTGAGCCAAAATCTGTCTCGACTAAATATACGGACCAACATACGGTCTGTATAAATTGTATGGGCCGTATGTTTGGTCGTAAATTTGGTCCAGAATCTTTGGCCTTGCTGGGTTGGTTATACGGTCCCAAACATACGGACCGTATAAATTATACAGCCAGTATGTTTGGCCGTATAACTCTTAGGGGTTCCGAAGTCCGTTTCGTCGATTCGTTTGATCTCCAATCATATGGAACCTTCTTAACACTTGTTCAACACTTCAATACCAATCTAAAGGACGTTATCACACTTCTCAAAAACATCATTAAGTGCTCATTAAATCGGTACTCGTATTTCCTTTCCTATACTTATCAAATACTTTGCCTTCTCTTGGCAATCCTCTTCACCCATCTCTAACATCTTTAAAATCTTATCTAGAGTCGTCGAATGTCATCGCTTACTCATGAACATATCGTATACTTGTACTCCTTACTAGTTCGTTCACTTGCGTACCAACGGAAGATTTTTCATGGTGTAACAGAAGCGGAAGAAGATATGAAGTTTAGACATCCACATTTATTTCCATCGCCAGAAGAGGTTCACGATGAGATTTTTTTTGCCATTGTCGTAAGGTATGTAATATTTTCTTATGATGCTCTTGGTCGTGTGTGGCTAAGTTTTCTTTCCATTGTTGTTGTAGCCCTGCGTGGCAATGTTAGTTTGGTTTGTTGTGACAGGATGGTTGTTATATCCCGTATTTTCATACGTCGATTTATTCGCAAAAAGAATTGACTCAAGTTAAAGACAGAATCATTTTCGGACACGAAATAGAAACCCTTAATTTTCAATTTTAAATTAGAACATAAATTGTTTATAAATTTTATTTAGTGTAAAAATATTATTGGAGATTAGGGATTAATTAATTGTGATTAGATTACTAAGTAAGAATTAGTGATTAATTAAATTAATTAAGCCTAATTACTAAGTGGGCCCCACCCGATTAATAATAAAAAAATCCAAGAAGTGGAATTGTGACTCACTAAGGAGGTGGACACATGTACTTTTGAAAGCATCCATATATATATAAATTTGATGAACAAATTTTATCCTTTTCATCCATTTTCACAAAACAAATCAAAGGAAAAAAAAGGATCAACCATGGCTGCTCTCGGCCAGCCATGGTGGTGAGCAAAAAAATCAATCTTGGAATACTGTGATCAATTTGAAGTGCAACACAAATCCAAGGAGGTGATAGAACCATTTGATTTTAAGTTGGGGAAGAAGAAATTGAAAAATCGGAACAATTGAGCGTACAAATTTCTCCGAGGAAATTGTGGTAAGATTTTCCTATTTTATGGTGTAGTTGTGTTAATGATGTTCTAATGAAATTATTAAAATTGAATTGGACAAAACTAGAAGTAAGAAAATACATGAAATTGTTATTATGTGAAATCGTGGGTTGAAATGGATTTAGAATTGTTATGAGCTGAGTTGTGAGAATTTTATGTGCATATCGCTGTTGTTGGTATTTCTGTGTTGACAGGAGGAGAATTGGAAATTAGGGTTAGGCGAATATATAGGGGAAATGCTGCCCGATTTTCGTTAAGTCTTTGACTAATGGAAAACCCTAAACGGGAATGTATAAGCTAAAGGATAAGTTCTATAAGAAATGGGCTACGGAATTATGAACTAGAAATTATAGTTACTAACGATAACGTTACTCTTATATTAAATAGGCTAAAAGGGCGACACAGCAAGTGGATTTGCGATTAGTCGTTAAACAGGTATGTGAAGCTGTCCCTTCCATTTTTTGGCATGTCTTAGATCTAAGCGATGAATGATATGAACTTTGGGGTAATTCTATTCATAAGATTTGGGTGTGATTTATGATTCTTATTCACTTCTTGATGTTAGAACTCTTAAGTGATTGAGCTTCCCTCTTCAGTTTTCGGTACGTTGGATAATAGTCGATGTATATCAGTTCCTATTCTGAGGAACTCTATGATAACTAATGTCCAGACTTCTATAAGATGTTTCATATTATATTGACATATGACTATGATTCCTAAGGCTCTTGATATACCTTATGATGACATCCGTGGGATGTTTGATATGTTTCCGAGTGGCGTTCCAAAGGTATTTGATATGACTACTGTCTTGATTTTCAAATGATAGCTCGTGGTGATTATTCCATTGAGTGTTTGATATACCCTGATACGTATATATGATCCCAAAAGTTCTATTCTGATATAATCCATAGTGATATCCGAAAGGTATTTGGTATGACTATCGTCCTGATTTTCAAATGACAGTTTGTTTTGATTATTCCATTGAGTCTTTGAAAATGTTTTAATTTGAATATGGTTGCTGACTACTCCACTGGTGCGTGTCTCAATATGTCTCTCACTGAGTCCCGGGCTAGGATATGTTATCGTACACAGTTCCACTGCATTGTTCACCCGGTGCCTTACTAAAGGGCCGGAATATGATATATATACATATGATGGAGTTATGCTGTGTTATGGTGTTATGCTGTGTTTATGGAGTTATGCTGTGTTATGGGGTTATGCTGTGTTTATGGAGTTACGCTGTGTTATGGGGTTATGCTGTGTTTATGATGTTATGCTGTGTTTATGTGCTTATGGTGTTATGCTGTGTTATGGCGCCAAAGACGGGGTGACGACCATGTTTACCGGGTCCCATAATGGGCCTGATATGATATATGATATTGACATGCATGATTTATGTTTCAAAGGCAAATGCTTGGTATTCTGGACATTTCACTTATTTTCTGTACACCTTATTTCAGTTATGATCCTTTTTACTGTATTTGATGTTTTATATACTCAGTACATATTCCGTACTGACCCCCTTTCTTGGGGGGGCTGCGTTTCATGCCCGCAGGTGCAGATACTCGCTTTGGTGATCTGCCAGCTTAGGATTCCCTTTCTGCTGTCTTGGAGAGCTCTGTTGTTCCGAAGCCTAGATTTTGGGTACAGACCTTCTGATGTATATATATATGTATGTTTGTCTGGGGGTACGACGGGGCCCTGTCCCGTCATATTTCTCTGTTGAAACTCTTAGAGGTCTGTAGACATGTTTGTGGGTTGTGTTCAGATTTGATCAGTTGTGTCTATATGGTTATTGTGGATGTTCTGTCGTTATAGCAGCCTTGCCGGCTTGCATATATTATTGTTTCGTAGTGGCAGCCTTGTCGGCTTGCGTAGTATAATGATATACAGTGGCAGCCTCGTCGGCTTGCGTATGTTATTATGATGTGATTTTATCGAGGACCTATAGTATCAGTCCGATTATGTCTGACAGGTACATATGGGTGTCCAGCTCGGGCACTAGTCATGACCCACGGGGTGGGGTCGTGACAGAAGTGGTATCAAAGCAGTTCATCCTCGGAGTGTCTACAGACCGTGTCTAGTAGAGTCTTGTTTATCGGTGTGTTGTGCACCACATCTATAAACAGGAAGCTACAGGACATTTAGGATGTCATCTTTCCTTCTGTCTTAGATCGTGCGATAGAGCCTGAGCCTAGGAAAGATTGTTTTTGACCTCTTTTCCTTTAGGTAGGTGCGGATTTGCGAGAGATGAAGAGGCCAGCTTCAGATAGTGGGGGTGCTAAGAAGGCCCCTAGGGTAAATTCGGGACCCCAGGCTCTAGGACCGAGTAGGAGGAGCCTCAGTTATTCTATCAAGACTGACCCCTCAGAGGACCCAGCGACAATTCCTCCAGAGTTTTTGGTATCCAGGGAGGCGGTCCCTGAAGCCATACCAGTTGCTCCTATGGCAGGGCACCACGTCAGACCAGCTACCCCGGTAACTGTTACAGATTATTCCAGCCCCCTGTCCTGGTCATCGGTAAACCAGGAGTTGCCCGATTATCTACATTCCCCGGATTCAGATGAAGAAGACGATGAAGGTCAGACGAGTAGATGGCGGACAGACGATGACGAGGAGCACACTTCACTTTCTAGATCACCGGATCAGACTAGAGACTGATCGACTACAGGTATATAGACCTTATCGAAATTTCCTATGTATGTGCATTTGTTATAGATTGTTACCTAATAGCGGCGAGCGGAAATCAAAGGAGTCAGCAACCAAGTATTTACGAGTAACAGTGACCAAGGCGTTCCCACCACCGTGGGAATTTTTAAATCTAGGATGGAAAGTAGCTGTACATCCAGGTGAAAGTTGGATAGCAAGGTTACATAATGAGAATTTATATATACGGAGTGGCAAACTGGCCATCATTATGGTGAGTTATGGTAAGTATAGTAAGGAAATGGGTTGAATGTATATATTGCAGATAAGTTCAGTTAGAAAGTGTGCACAGAAGGAGCTAAAGGAATCAGTAACCGGAAGCAGAATATATGTTAGACATAGTATGAATGCTGCAGGTATGTTTGAAACCTGTAGTAAAGGATGGACAGGGAAACTAAACAGGAAAGAATGACAGGTACAGTTTGAGTTGGATACACGAGGCAAGTTCGACATTCTCATCTTGTGACTCATATAGGAAACCCTGTGCGGCTGCGATACGATATAATATATATGTGTATGTTGGCCCTGTGAGGCGTTGTTGTTATTTCCTGCGTGCGGGTTTTGGGATAAGTAAGAAATACAGAGGAAATTTTGCCAAAATTTCCCTAGAAGTACAAAGAGAATGAGATATTAGTTCGTAATATGCTTTGGAAGGTCATGCCAACAGTAACGATAAGATTTGATTAAGTCGCAAGTACGTCTGACTTCGAGACATAAAGATTAACCGTTGAATTGATGGTAATAGTAATTATGAGGTCGATATCAATATGGTAAAAAGAAACGCTAGGATAATTTGGAAGGGTTTGTGACACTAAGAGATGATTTAGAAGGGGCCAGCAAAATCTTAATAGAATGTTATATGGAGGTATCGACCGAACTGATGAGCAAGGGTAAATTACGATGAGTTTGTAGTTAAAAGAAGTAATAGTATGATTGAGACAAGAGTGCGGGAGAGGAAGAATTATGACAAATACGAATGTATTGATAAGACAGCTTGTGAGATATTAAGGGTAAGATTGACCAAAGGTTAAGGACGCCCACTCCACAGAGTGTAATTAAACCATAGTAAGAATCGTGAATAAGGTCAAGAAGTGTTACACTGTAGGATTGATTTCGAACGAGATATTACGTGAATATAATAAGGATGGTTATAAAAATGAGTAAAGCCTAGCGAGGAAGTGACTAAAAGATATGATGTGATCAGTGTGAAATGGAAAAGCAAGTATAGAACGAATAAGAAAGACTTACAAGGTTCTATAGGGAAAGTTAAGAATAGAGATCAAGTGGTAACGAAAGTGAAAGTGAGCACAGGAAGAGAAGGAGCTAAGTGAAAGAAGGAAATAAGAAGAAAACGAGTGCGACTACAGTGTAGCGATGTTATAACATGTATATCTAAGAAAACGGGTAATGTAAGTGACAGATTTGTGAAAGACCAAATTAAAGAAAGATGAACAACGAGGCAGAATGAGTGCTAGAAATGACAGGGATGAACAGGATATGTTTTGAGAATGAGAAAAGAGGTTATGCAGAATTAGCGTTTCTGAAGGAATTAAAGGAGCAGCTGAGAGACTTGTTAGAAAAAGGCTTCATTAGGCCCAACACATCACCTTGGGGAGCACCGGTATTATTCGTGAGAAAGAAAGGACGGATCGCTACGAATGTGTATAGATTATAGACAGCTGAACAAGGTTACAATAAAGAATGGATATCCCCTCCCTAGAATTGATGATCTATTTGACCAGTTGCAGGGTGCTAAGTGTTTTTGAAAGATAGACTTACGGTCAAGCTACCACTAGGTACGAGTAAGGGAGGCAGATATTTCGAAGACTGCATTCAGGACCCGATACGGGCATTATGAGTTTAGGGTAATGTCTTTTGGGTTGACCAATGCCCCAACAGTATTTATGGATCTAATGAACCGAGTGTTCAAGCTGTTCCTAAATATGTTTCTGATTGTATTTATTGACGATATTTTAGTCTACTCACGATCAGAAGAGGAACATGCAGATCATTGATGACGGTACTTAGAGTGCTGCAGCACCAGAAACTGTATGCTAAATTTTCTAAATGTGAATTCTGACTGACTTCGGTAGCATTCTTGGGGCTTATTATTAGAGATGATAGGATCCGGGTAGACTCACAGAACGTTAAGGCGGTGAAGACTTAGCCTAGACCTACGACGCCTACCGAGGTACGTAGTTTTCTGGGGCTAGCAAGGTATTACAGAAGGTTTGTAGAGAAGTTTGCCTCAATTTCAGCGCCTTTAACAAGGCTAACACAGAAGGCAGCTAAGTTTCAGTGGACTGATGCTTGTGAGCGAAGCTTCCAATTATTGAAGGATAAGTTGACTACAGCTCCAGTTCTAACACTTCCCGAGGGGCCAGATGGCTATGTTATTTATTGTGATGCCTCAGGCGTCGGGTTGGGTTGTGTGTTGACACAGCATGGCAGAGTTATAGCCTATGCCTCCCGACAGCTCAGAAAGCACGAAAAAATTTATCCCACCCATGATCTGGAGTTAGCAGCGGTGGTTGATGCCTTAAAGATATGGAGACATTATTTATACAGCATGTATGTTGATATTTATACAGATCATAAGAGTCTCCAATATATCTTCAAGTAGAAGGAGCTAAATTTGCGGCAAAGGAGGTGGCTAGAGTTGCTGAAAGACCATGATGTTGACATCCTATATCACCCAGGGAAGGCAAATGTTGTAGCAGATGCACTCCGCCATAAATCTATGGGTAGTTTGGCCGATGTACAACCAGAACGGAGAGATAGTCCGTGAGATTTGCCAGCTAGCTAATCTTGGAGTCCGTTTGGATGATTCTGATAACGGCGGAGTTTCGGTTCGAGAAATTGCTGAGTCCCCTACCATAGAACAGATAAGGTGACACCAGTACGAGGACCATATTCTTGTACATTATAGAGATGCAGCTATCCAAAAAGAAAAGACCCCATTCGAAGTTGCACCTGATGGAGCGCTACGATACAGAGGCAGATTATATGTACCTGAGGTTGCAGGGTTACGACAACAGGTTATGGGAGAGGCACACTATGCCCGTTATTCTGTTCACCCAGGGTCAACGAAGATGTATCATGACCTCAGATGCTTGTATTGGTGGGATGGCATGAAGAAAGATATAGCAGAGTTTGTTGCTCAGTGCCCGAATTGTCAAAAGGTTAAGGTCGAGCATCAGAAGCCCGGTGGGTTATTACAGGAGATGGAGATTCCGACCTGGAAATGGGAGGTAATCAATATGGACTTCGTCACAGGTTTACATCGCACTCCGCGAAAATATGACTCCATTTGGGTTATCGTTGATAGGTTGACAAAATCAGCCCACTTTCTTCCAGTCAGGGCTACTTATTCAGATGAGGACAATGCCAGATTATACCTCAAGGAGATAGTGAGGCTTCACGGGATTCCCACGGCTATTATCTCCGATAGAGGAGCCCAGTTTACAGCTAACTTCTGGAGATCCTTCCAGGAGGGATTAGGGACACAAATGAGTCTTAGCACAGCATTCCATCCTCAGACTGACGGGCAAGCTGAGCGTACTATTCAGACACTACAAGATATGTTACGTGCCTGTATTATTGATTTCAGGGGTAGCTGGGATGATCATCTGCCACTTATTGAGTTTGCCTATAATAACAGTTTCCATTCGAGTATTCAGATGGCACTATATGAGGCCTTGTATGGGAGGAAGTGCAGGTCACCTATTGGCTGGTTTGATGTGGGTAAGACTAAGTTACTAGGCCCATATATGGTTCAGCAAGCTGTTGACAAAGTGAAGCTTATTCAGGAGAGATTACTAGCAACCCAGAGTCGACAGAAATCATATGCAGATAATCGACGTCGACACTTAGAATTTCAGGTTGGTGATTGGGTGTTCTTAAAGGTGTCACCCATGAAGGGTGTCATGAGATTCGGCAAGAAAGGAGAACTAAGCCCGAGGTACATTGGGCCGTATCAGATTATCCGTAGAATAGGCCAGGTTGCCTACGAGTTGGACCTACCATCTGATTTGGAAGCAGTGCATCCAGTCTTTCACGTGTCAATGCTACGCAAATGTATAGGCAATCCTTCCAGAGTATTTCCCATAGAGAATGTCCAGGTGACAGAGGAGTTATCCTACGAGGAGCAGCCTATAGCCATACTTGATCGGCAGATTAGGAGGCTGCGAACTAAGGACGTGGCTTCCGTTAAAGTACTATGGCAAAACAACAATAGAGAAGAGATGACCTGGAAAGCCGAGGAAGAGATGAAGAACAAGTACCCTTACTTTTTCCTTACACCTAAAGGTAACTTGAACTCCTCGCTTGATTTTATTGATTGTCGATGAACCTATATGTTATAACGATAAGGGAGACTTCCCCAAAATTCTTATAGAACCTTACGGGACCAATTCAACATTTGAGGACGAATGTTCTAAAGGGGGAAGGATGTTATATCCCGTATTTTCATACGTCGAGTTATTCGCAAAAAGAATTGACTCAAGTTAAAGACGGGATCATTTTCGGACACGAAATAGAAACCCTTAATTTTCAATTTTAAATTAGAACATAAATTGTTTATAAATTTTATTTAGTGTACAAATATTATTGGAGATTAGGGATTACTTAATTGTGATTAGATTACTAAGTAAGAATTAGTGATTAATTAAATTAATTAAGCCTAATTACTAAGTGGGCCCCACCTGATTAATAATAAAAAAAAAATCCAAGAAGTGGAATTGTGACTCACTAAGGAGGGGGACACATGTACTTTTGAAAGCATCCATATATATATAAATTTGATGAACAAATTTTATCCTTTTCTTCCATTTTCACAAAAAAAAAATCAAAGGAAAAAAAAGGATCAACCATGGCTGCTCTCGGCCAGCCATGGTGGTGAGCAAAAAAATCAATCTTGGAATACTGTGATCAATTTGAAGTGCAACACAAATCCAAGGAGGTGATAGAACCATTTGATTTTAAGTTGGGGAAGAAGAAATTGAAAAATCGGAACAATTGAGCGTACAAATTTCTCCGAGGAAATTGTGGTAAGATTTTCCTATTTTATGGTGTAGTTGTGTTAATGATGTTCTAATGAAATTATTAAAATTGAATTGGACAAAACTAGAAGTAAGAAAATACATGAAATTGTTATTATGTGAAATCGTGGGTTGAAATGGATTTAGAATTGTTATGAGCTGAGTTGTGAGAATTTTATGTGCATATCGCTGTTGTTGGTATTTCTGTGTTGACAGGAGGAGAATTGGAAATTAGGGTTAGGCGAATATATAGGGGAAATGCTGCCCGATTTTCGTTAAGTCTTTGACTAATGGAAAACCCTAAACGGGAATGTATAAGCTAAAGGATAAGTTCTATAAGAAATGGGCTACGGAATTATGAACTAGAAATTATAGTTACTAACGATAACGTTACTCTTATATTAAATAGGCTAAAAGGGCGACAAAGCGAGCGGATTTGTGATTAGTCGTTAAACAGGTATGTGAAGCTGTCCCTTCCTTCTTTTGGCATGTCTTAGATCTAAGCGATGAATGATATGAACTTTGGGGTAATTCTATTCATAATATTTGGGTGTGATTTATGATTCTTATTCACTTCTTGATGTTAGAACTCTTAAGTGATTGAGCTTCCCTCTTCAGTTTTCGGTACGTTGGATAATAGTCGATGTATATCAGTTCCTATTCTGAGGAACTCTATGATAACTAATGTCCAGACTTCTATAAGATGTTTCATATTATATTGACATATGACTATGATTCCTAAGGCTCTTGATATACCTTATGATGACAGCCGTGGGATGTTTGATATGTTTCCGAGTGGCGTTCCAAAGGTATTTGATATGACTATTGTCTTGATTTTCAAATGATAGCTCGTGGTGATTATTCCATTGAGTGTTTGATATACCCTGATACGTATATATGATCCCAGAAGTTCTATTCTGATATAATCCATAGTGACATCCGAAAGGTATTTTGGTATGACTATCGTCCTGATTTTCAAATGACAGTTTGTTTTGATTATTCCATTGAGTCTTTGAAAATGTTTTAATTTGAATATGGTTGCTGACTACTCCACTGG
This sequence comes from Lycium barbarum, assembly GCF_019175385.1. Classification (NCBI taxonomy): domain Eukaryota; kingdom Viridiplantae; phylum Streptophyta; class Magnoliopsida; order Solanales; family Solanaceae; genus Lycium; species Lycium barbarum. The sequence goes on from NC_083346.1 coordinate 71,315,915, forward strand.
TGCGTGTCTCAATATGTCTCTCACTGAGTCCCGGGCCAGGACATGTTATCGTGCACAGTTCCACTGCATTGTTCACCCGGTGCCTTACTAAAGGGCCGGAATATGATATATATACATATGATGGAGTTATGCTGTGTTATGGTGTTATGCTGTGTTTATGGAGTTATGCTGTGTTATGGGGTTATGCTGTGTTTATGGAGTTACGCTGTGTTATGGGGTTATGCTGTGTTTATGATATTATGCTGTGTTTATGTGCTTATGGTGTTATGCTGTGTTATGGCGCCAAAGAAGGGGTGACGACCATGTTTACCGGGTCCCATAATGGGCCTGATATGATATATGATATTGACATGCATGATTTATGTTTCAAAGGCAAATGCTTGGTATTCTGGACATTTCACTTGTTTTCTGTACACCTTATTTCAGTTATGATCCTTTTTACTGTATTTCATGTTTTATATACTCAGTCCATATTCTGTACTGACCCCCTTTCTTCGGGGGGCTGCGTTTCATGCCCGCAGGTGCAGATACTCGCTTTGGTGATCCGCCAGCTTAGGATTCCCTTTCTGCTGTCTTCGAGAGCTCCGTTGTCCCGGAGCCTAGATTTTGGGTACAGACCTTCTGATGTATATATATATGTATGTTTGTCTAGGGGTATGACGGGGCCCTGTCCCGTCATATTTCACTGTTGAAACTCTTAGAGGTCTGTAGACATGTATGTGGGTTGTGTTCAGATTTGATCAGTTGTGTCTATATGGTTATTGTGGATGTTCGGTCATTATAGCAGCCTTGCCGGCTTGCATATATTATAGTTTCATAGTGGCAGCCTTGTCGGCTTGGGTAGTATAATGATATATACAGTGGCAGCCTCGTCGGCTTGCGTATGTTATTATGATGTGATTGATCGAGGACCTATAGTATCAGTCCGATTATGTCTGACAGGTACATATGGGTGTCCAGTTCGGGCACTAGTCATGACCCACGGGGCGGGGTCGTGACAATGGTAATGCCATATTACAGGGAAAACTTCGGCGGAATTTTTGTAGAATCCCCGAGGAGTTAACATTCGAGGACAAATGTTCTTATGGGTGGAGAATGTTACGCCCCTCGTTTTCATCGTAATAGGACTTATGATTCCTAGTCGGGTATGCCTTTAGAATGGAGACCTGTGCCCGAGATTAGGGATATAACGTGTTTTAACCCCATGTACAAATGTATCAATAGGTATTCTTGGTAATTTACGGGGTTAGAAGTTGAACGAATCGAATCAACGCAATCCGAACCGATTCAAGAAATTTTGCAGGCATCAGTCAGTGTCGACGGGCCGTCGAAATGTCGACGGACCATCACTGTGCACCATCAACATGTTTCTGTAATTGGTGATCTGCAGGCGCAAGTCGACGGAGCACGTCGTCGGACCGTCGACACATCGACGGATCGTCGACCCACTCATCGAACCGCTTCTCTGGAATGTTTTTCCAGTCCCAGCTATAAATAGACGACCCTTGTTCTTATTTTTCATATCCCACCTTCTCCAGAAGTTCTGAAAACTCTAGAATATTCCCTCTACTATATTAACACAAATTCAAGAGAAAACAAGGATAAATTACCAAGAATCAAGAGGATCAAGCGCAAAACAGCTCACTAGGGTTAATAGAAGTCAAGGTTTCCTTTGGAATTGAAGTTGGGTTTTTCTCAAGTGAAGTATCTTCATCCAAAGATCATTCCTACATAATCAAAGGTGAGTTTTACATCTATTTCATGTTATTAAAAGTATTGAGTGGTTGAAAGACTTGGATTAAGAGAAGAAAGTAGAATATGAGCTCAAATATGAAAATAATGTTATTTTGAGTAGTAAGCTAATTTAAGTCATGATTCTTGGTATGAGATGAGTATAATCTTGTCATGAATGGTGCTAATGATGTAGAGGAAGTATTATGTGAAGAATGAATATAGTGTTGTGTTGTAATTATGATCATGGATGACTTTGGGAAGGAGTTTTGAGGATTGATGTTACACCTCGGAAATTTCTCCGTACTTGTATGATGAGTGGAATGATGAAAAGTTGAGTGAATGATGTTTTATTAAGTCAGGAATGGCTAATTAAGAATTTTTGGAAAATAAGAAAGTCGCGGAAAATTTTCTGTCCAGTGGTCGTATATGGCACTATACGGCCCATAAAGTGATTTACGGACCGTATAGTGCAATCGTCCTTCAGCTGGCCAAAAATCTCAAGTTCTGCCCAGTGATGATATGGTTAAATACGACCCAGTTTACGGCCCGTAAACTGGTTTACGATCCGTAAACCAGGTCGTAAACTACCATGTCCATCAGCCAAAACTTTCTGTCTTTGAAATGGTTAAATACGACCACAGTGGACGGACCGTAAATCAAAATACGGTCCGTATATGGTGGTTTACGACCACTGTTCACCTCGACAAGAATTCATTAAAAATCAGATTTTGTGATTTTAAAAAGGGACTTAGGCTTCATATTATTTCATTATCCATCCAACAACTCAAGAGACCTCTAGAACATTCCAAATAATTCCTCCACAGGACTTCAAGAGAATTAAAGGGGATATCAAGATCAACACCACCAAATTCATGAAATCAAGTGTAAGAACACAATAAAGGATCATCTAAGTGAAGAAATTCCAAGGAAGGTGGAGCTAGGGTTTGGCTAAGTGAAGTATTTCAACTTAAGGATTGTTCAACCATCATCTAAGGTAAGTTTTATGATTATGCCATGTTGTTTGAAGTGTTGGAAAGCTTAGACACATGAAATGTAGAAGAATATAGAGAGTGGGTCATTATTGAGTGAATAGTGACATAAATGAATGATAGTGGAATTGAATTACGAATGTTGAAGTGTTGAGAGTACAATTACATTATAAACGATGTTTATCTCATGAATCATGCATTAAATGCATGAAAATGCAAAGACGAGTCATAAGGCTAAGTATGGGGGAAATTGGAGGAAAATGGTGGATTTTGCTAAATGTACGTAAATGACGATTGTGATATTATGAGTAATGTTATGAATGTTGGGAGTTGAGATAAAGCATGAGAAAATTAGTATAAACGAAGGAAGCGTTGTCCAACTTTTCCTAGAATTAGCGATGCGTTCTTATAGTCAGTTACTAATGTTGATACGAATTCTCTTATGAAGGTAACGACGTGATATCGACGGAGAACAAGTGAGCGATATCTTAGCTAAACGACCAAGGTATGTGAGGCTAGTCCTTCTTTCTAATGGCATGAATCTTTTAGCTTGAATCCCTATTCCCTTCATGAGTTCTTGCATTCCAAGAAGTTAAAAGCTTTTACCTATGAATGTCTATATGAGATAAGTTATACAATATGATGACACTAGAATGATGATGATGTTATTCCTTGCCTACACTCACCTTATGTACTAGTCCTTTCAAGGTGAGGTAGAATGTCCATAATGGTTCCATAATGTAATCGGGGGATCACGACCTTACGTCACCCCGATAGAGTAAAGTTGATCATGAATCTTATATACGCATTATGATAAGATAAATATTTTATGATAAGCATATTACTATGAGTATTTACGTTAAGCATGTCATGATTGCATTCACACCGGGCCTAGTTGGCCGGGCAGACACCGCTTCGGCGGGCGGTGATACGGATACACCACGACCTACGGGCGTGGGCAGACACCTCTAGTGGGCGGCATAAGATGGTACCCCGGACGCGGGAGGCCTGGACGCAGGCTAATATTATTTATTATCACACCGTTCCAACATGGACGGGCAGTTTGCATATGATGCATACATGTCATGATGATGAGTATGAGTAAGATAGCATGCATTACTTCATTTATGATTATCAGTCAGATCCACATGTCTCATGTTGATGTTATCCTCATATTATTGATGTTTCCTTTCATTATGTATGCATCTCATACTCGGTACAATATTCGTACTGACGTCCTTTCTTCGGACGTTGTGTTCATGCCCACAGGTAGACAGGGAGGAGAGCTTGGCCTAGGTCCTCAGTAGCTGTCAGCTGATAGATAGCACTCCATTGTTCGGAGGTGCTTATGGCTATTCTTTTGATTTACATTCATATATGCATATTTTGGGCATGGCGGAGTCTTGTTCCGTCTATGTATTCATTATGTTAGTAGAGGCTCGTAGATACGCAGTGTGGGTTAGATGGTCTCACAAAACGCTATGACTATAAATATATTATTTTGATGGCCGAAAGGCAAATGCATATAAGTATTTATGTTTTTATTTAAATATGATTTTCCAACAATTGGTATGAAAAGTTGATGAAAGAGCATTAAATGAGTAGTAGGTAAGTGGTGCTCGGTTGCTAGCTCCGGGTACCCGTCACGGCCCCTAGTTGTGTCGTGACAGAAGTGGCATCAGAGCAGTTCGCCCTAGGAAGTGTCTATGAGCCGTGTCTAGTAGAGTCTTATTTATGGTGTGTTGTGCGCCACGCTAATAAACAAGAGGCTACAGGGCATTTAGGAAAATGACCATCTTTCTTCTCATGAGATCGTGCGATAGAGCCATGTCTAGGATTATATCATTCCTAAAAGTGTGTTATGGTTTCAGAAAATGCCGCCGAAAGGAAAAGCTACAGCTGCCCAGAAAGGCAAAGCTTCGACAAATAGGCAGGCGGAAAGAGAGCCTCCGACAAATGTAGAGGAAAGTGAATCGCAAAGTGAGGCCGCGCCCAATGTAGAAGAGCAGGGAGGAGCCTCAGCTCCGATTCCTCCACCGGGTGCTTCGGGTCAACAAGTGTCCGAGGCCATACATTTATTGACACAGTTGGTTGCCGCTCAGGCACAACGACAGAATGTGGGCCCAAGTGATCGTTCGGCTAGTACTAGAGCCCGTGATTTCCTTACTCTAAATCCTCCAGAATTTTTTGGGTCGAAGCCGGATGAGGACCCACAAGGTTTTATCGATGAGATGTTGCGGACGCTGAAACTTATGCATGCTTCTGAGACCGAATCCGTGGAGTTGACCTCATATAGACTTCGCGACGTGGCGGTACTATGGTATAAGAATTGGTTGATAATAAGAGGAGAGAATGCTCCACCTCCCGTGTGGCAAGAGTTTGCAGATGCCTTTATTCGTCACTACTTGCCACCTGAAGTCCGCTAAGCTAGAGCGGACAGGTTCTTGAATTTGAAACAGGGAAGCATGAGTGCCCGAGAGTATAGTATGCAATTCAATTCATTGGCCCGGTATGCTCCGACTATGGTGGTTGACATGGGAGACCGAGTCTATAGATTTGTGAGCGGTTTAGGACCACACTTGTTTAGAGATTGTCTGACAGCCTCTTTGCAAGACGGGATGGATATTTCCCGGATATAGGCCCATGCTCAGAACCTCGAGGAACGACAACGACAACAGAGAAGTGATCGTGAGGGTGACAGAAGACAAGGTAAGAGGGCTAGATCTATGGGGGAGAGCAGTGAGTACCGAGGGGGACCGAGACAGACGCATTCCAAGCACTCAGGTCAGTCAGCGACCAGTGCACCTCCCAGATTCTCGGATAGGAGATTTGATCGTTCTACTCAGTCAGGCCAGGGACAGAGTTCGAGGGCCTCAGATTCGCAGTCTAGGGGAGACTTTAGCCAGAGGAGACCTTCAGTACTGCGGTGTAGGCAGTGTGGCAAATTACATTCCGGACAGTGTCGTCAGGGTTCAGATGCTTGTTATGCTTGCGGGCAGTTTGGTCATATGATGAGAGATTTCCCTTCAGCGAGAGATAGAGCGGGGACTCAGCCTACAGGTTCAGCAGCAGGGTCTTCTTCAGTGCGCCCGACAGCACAGACTCCTCATACTACAGCAGGCAGAGGCAGAGGTAGAGGGGGAGCATCCACTTCAGGTGCTGTTCAGCCCCGTGTATATGCCTTAGCTGGGCGACAGGATCTTGAGTCTTCCCCAGATGTTGTCACAGGTACCTTGACTATATTTTCCCGTGACGTATATGCTCTGATTGATTCGGGTTCTATCTTTTCATATATTACTCTGTATATCGCCGATTGTGTTAGGGTGAGACCTGAGCCAATTAAACCGTTCGAGGTATTCACTCCGGTTGGTGATCCCTTAATAGCGAGACAAGTATATAAGGACTGTGTAGTCTTTATATGTGATCGTCAGACAAGAGCTGATTTGATTGAACTTGAGATGCTAGATTTCGATGTAATTATGGGCATGGATTGGTTGGCATCGTGCTATGCTAATGTTTGGTGCCGGACAAAAGTAGTTCGATTCCAATTTCCGGGAGAGCCCGTACTTGAGTGGAAGGGTAATACAGTTTCCCAAAGGGTAGGTTTATTTCCTCCTTAAGGCGAGAAAGATGATAGCCAAGGGTTATATTTGTCATCTAGTTCGGGTTCATGACACGGAAGCGGAAGTGCCAACTTTCCAGTCTGTCCCGGTAGTGAGTGAATTCCCAGATGTGTTTCCCGACGAGTTACCAGGCCTTCCTCCCGAAAGGGAAATCGACTTTGCCATTGATGTATTACCAAACACCGAGCCTATTTATATTCCTCCTTATCGAATGGTTCCAGCAGAACTGAAAGAGTTAAAAGCACAGCTAAAAGACTTACTTGAGAAGGGGTTTATAAGGCCTAGTTCCTCGCCAAGGGGAGCACCAGTCTTGTTCGTAAGGAAGAAAGACGGTTCGTTACGAATGTGTATTGATTACAGGCAGTTGAACAAGGTGACAATAAAGAACAGATATCCCCTTCCTAGAATTGACGACTTGTTCGATCAATTGCAAGGTGCTAAATGGTTCTCCAAGATAGATCTGAGATCGGGTTATCATCAGGTGAGAATTAGGGACGCAGATATTCCCAAGACTGCCTTCAGGACAAGATATGGTCACTACGAGTTTCGAGTAATGTCGTTCGGGTTGACGAATGCCCCGGCAGTGTTCATGAATTTATTGAATAATGTGTTCAGGCCGTTCTTGGACCTCTTCGTGATAGTATTTATCGACGATATCCTAGTATATTCTCGCACAGAGTCAGAACATGCAGATCATCTAAGGATTGTTCTTGGCGTTCTTCGAGATCGAGAATTGTATGAAAAGTTTTCGAAGTGCGAGTTTTGGCTTAATGCTGTTGCATTCCTGGGTCATGTTATTTCAGATAATGGTATCCGAGTCGACACTCAGAAAATAGAAGCTGTGAAGACTTGGCCAAGACCTACGACGCCTACAGAAGTTCGTAGTTTCCTTGGGTTAGCAGGATACTATATAAGATTTGTAGAGGGTTTCTCCTCTATTTCAGCCCCATTGACAAAGTTAACCCAGAAGTCGGCTAAATTCCAATGGAGTGATGCCTGTGAGCGTAGCTTCCAAGAGCTGAAAAATAGGTTGACCTCGGCGCCAGTGCTAACACTTCCAGAAGGATCAGATGGCTATATGGTATATTGTGACACCTCCGATGTGGGATTAGGATGTGTATTAATGCAAAATTCGAAAGTTATTGCATATGCTTCGAGACAGTTGCGAAAACATGAACAGAATTATCTCACTCATGATCTCGAGCTAGCTGCGGTCATTCATGCATTGAAAATGTGGAGACACTATTTATATGGTGTGCACGTGGACATCTATACGGATCACAAAAGCCTTCAATATATTTTCAAACAGAAGGAGTTGAACCTGCGGCAAAGGAGATGGTTAGAATTACTGAAGGATTATGATGTGAACATTCTATATCATCCAGGGAAGGCGAATGTGGTAGCAGATGCACTTAGCTGCCGATCGATGGGTAGTTTATGCGGAGTTCCTTCGGAAAAGCGAGAAATGGTTCGTAAGATCCATCGGTTAGCAAGTCTCAGCATACGGCCAATTGATTCAGGGGATGCAGGTATTAGCGTCAATGACCCCACAGTTTCATCATTGAATCTAGAAGTGAAGGAACGGCAATATGAAGATCCTCAGTTAAGCCACTACGGAGATCTATCCCATGGAAAGGAAAAGTCTCCATTCGAAGTTTCCATAGAAGGGGTTCTTAGATATCGAGACAGGTTATGTGTACCGAATGTAGCAAACTTGCGCCAACGGAATTTAGAGGAAGCACATTATTCCCGGTATTCTATTCATCCAGGTGCAACCAAGATGTACCACGATCTCAAATTGGTATATTGGTGGGATGGCATCAAGCGAGACATAGCAGAATTTGTAGCACAGTGTCCAAATTGCCAGCAAATGAAGGCCGAGTATCAAAAACCAGGAGGTTTATTGCAAGCAATGGAAATTCCTACGTGGAAATGGGAAGGAATTAACATGGATTTTGTGGTAGGATTACCCCGTACGCGAGAGAAGTATGATTCTATATGGCTGATCGTGGATAGACTCACGAAAGCAGCTCATTTTCTCCCCGTTAGAACCACATATTCAGCGGAAGATTATGCTGAATTGTATCTCAAGGAGATTGTACGACTTCACGGTATTCCTTATTCCTTTGGCCATTATCACAGATAGAGGGGCACAGTTCACAGCCAAGTTCTGGAAGTCCTTTCAAGAAGGTGTAGGTACTCAAGTGAAGCTCAGCACGGCGTTTCATCCGCAGACCGACGGACAAGCCGAGCGTACTATTCAGACCTTGGAAGATATGCTACGAGCGTGTGTGTTGGACTTTAGTGGTAGTTGGGATGAGCATTTGCCTCTTATTGAATTTGCCTATAATAACAGCTATCATTCCAGTATTCAAATGGCTCCATACGAGGCCTTATATGGAAGAAAGTGCAGATCTCCAATTGGATGGTTTGAAACCGGAGAAGTACAATTGATAGGCCCCGACTTGAGCCACCAAGCAGTTGAAAAGGTTAAAGTGATTCGAGATCAACTGTTAACAGCTCAAAGTCGCCAAAAGTCTTATGCATATAATCGCCGACGAGACTTGGAATTTCAAGTGGGCGATTGGGTGTTCCTGAAGGTATCACCGATGAAGGGAGTGATGAGATTTGGCAAGAAGGGAAAACTAAGTCCCAGATATATTGGACCCTACCAAATCATTCGTAAGGTGAGTCGAGTAGCCTACAAATTGGACTTTCCTTCAGAACTCGAATCCGTGCATCCAGTATTCCATGTTTCGATGCTCCGCAAGTGTATTGGAGACCCAACAAGAATAGTTCTGGTTGATGATGTGCAAGTAACAGAGAAGCTAACATACGAGGAAATGCCCATTTCCATTTTGGATAAACAAGTACGAAGGCTTCGGAATAAAGAGGTTGCTTCAGTCAAAGTTCTATGGCGGAACAATAATCGGGAAGAAATGACTTGGGAAGCGGAGGAGAAGATGAAATCTATGTACCCCCATTTGTTCCAATCCCCAGAAGAGATTCAAGATGAGACGTCGATGGTGTAAGGTATGTATGTTTTAATTTTATGGTTTTGGTCATGTGTGGCCATAAATGTGTTGATATTGTGATATAGCCCTGTGAGGCGAAGATATCGTGGGTTGTTGTAATGGAAAGGTAGTGTCCAAATTACAAAGGAAACTCTGGCAAAAATTTTCTAGAATTCCCAAGTGTCGAACATTCGAGGACGAATGTTCCAAAAGGGGGGAAGAATGTTACACCTCGGAAATTTATCCGTACTTGTATGATGAGTGGAATGATGAAAAGTTGAGTGAATGATGTTTTATTAAGTCGGGAATGGCTAATTAAGAATTTTTGGAAAATAAGAAAGTCGCGGAAAATTTTTTGTCCAGTGGTCGTATATGGCACTATACGGCCCGTAAAGTGATTTACGGACCGTATAGTGCAATCGTCCTTCAGCTGGCCAAAAATCTCAAGTTTTGCCCAGTGATGATATGGTTAAATACGACCCAGTTTACGGCCCGTAAACTGGTTTACGATCTGTAAACCAGGTCGTAAACTACCATGTCCATCAGCCAAAACTTTTTGTCTTTGAAATGGTTAAATACGACCATAATGGACGGACCGTAAATCAAAATACGGTCCGTATATGGTGGTTTACGACCACTGTTCACCCCGACAAGTATTCATTAAAGATCAGATTTTGTGATTTTAAAAAGGGACTTAGGCTTCATATTATTTCATTATTCATCCAACAACTCAAAAGACCTCTAGAACATTCCAAATAATTCCTCCACAAGACTTCAAGAGAATTAAAGGGGATATCAAGATCAACACCACCAAATTCATGAAATCAAGTGTAAGAACACAATAAAGGATCATCTAAGTGAAGAAATTCCAAGGAAGGTGGAGCTAGGGTTTGGCTAAGTGAAGTATTTCAACTTAAGGATTGTTCAACCATCATCTAAGGTAAGTTTCATGATTATTCCATGTTGTTTGAAGTGTTGGAAAACTTAGACACATGAAATGTATAAGAACATAGAGAGTGGGTCATTATTGAGTGAATAGTGACATAAATGAATGATAGTGGAATTGAATTACGAATGTTGAAGTGTTGAGAGTACAATTACATTATAAACGATGTTTATCTCATGAATCAAGCATTAAATGCATGAAAACGCAAAGACGAGTCATAAGGCTAAGTATGGGGGAAATTGGAGGAAAATGGTGGATTTTGCTAAATGTACGTAAATGACGATTTTCGATTGTGATATTATGAGTAATGTTATGAATGTTGGGAGTTGAGATAAAGCATGAGAAAAGTAGTATAAACGAAGAAAGCGTTGTCCGATTTTTCCTAGAATTAGCGATGCGTTCTTATAGTCAGTTACTAATGTTGATACGAATTCTCTTATGAAGGTAACGACGTGATATCGACGGAGAACAAGTGAGCGATATCTTAGCTAAACGACCAAGGTATGTGAGGCTAGTCCTTCTTTCTAATGGCATGAATCTTTTAGCTTGAATCCCTATTCCCTTCATGAGTTCTTGCATTCCAAGAAGTTAAAAGCTTATACCTATGAATGTCTATATGAGATAAATTATACAATATGATGACACTAGAATGATGATGATGTTATTCCTTGCCTACACTCACCTTATGTACTAGTCCTTTCAAGGTGAGGCAGAATGTCCATAATGGTTCCATAATGTAATCGGGGGATCACGACCTTACGTCACCCCGATAGAGTAAAGTTGATCATGAGTCTTATATACGCATTATGATAAGATAAGTATTTTATGATAAGCATATTACTATGAGTATTTACGTTAAGCATGTCATGATTGCATTCACACCGGGCCTAGTTGGCCGGGCAGACACCGCTTCGGCGGGCGGCGATACGGATACACCACAACCTACGAGCGTGGGCAGACACCACTAGTGGGCGGCATAAGATGGTACCCCGGACGCGGGAGGCCTGGACGCGGGCTAATATTATTGATTATCACACCGTTCCGACATGGACGGGAAGCTTGCATATGATGGATACATGTCATGATGATGCGTATGAGTAAGATAGCATGCATTACTTCATTTATGATTATCAGTCAGATCTAGATGTCTCATGTTGATGTTATCCTCATATTATTGATGTTTCCTTTCATTATGTATGCCTCTCATACTCGGTACAATATTCGTACTGACGTCCTTTCTTCGGACGTTTTGTTCATACCCACAGGTAGACAGGGAGGAGAGCTTGGCCCAGGTCCTCAGTAGCTGTCAGCTGATAGATAGCACTCCATTGTTCGGAGGTGCTTATGGCTATTCTTTTGATGTACATTCATATATGCATATTTTGGGCATGGCGGAGTCTTGTTCCGTCTATGTATTTATTATGTTAGTAGAGGCTCGTAGATACGTAGTGTTGGTTAGATGGTCTCACAAAACACTATGACTATATATATATTATTTTGATTGCCGAAAGGCAAATTCATATAAGTATTTATGTTTTTATTTAAATATGATTTTCCTACAATTGGTATGAAAAGTTGATGAAAGAGCATTAAATGAGTAGTAGGTAAGCGGTGCTCGGTAGCTAGCTCCGGGTACCCGTCGCGGCCCCTAGTTGGGTCGTGACAATTGAACCATGTTTAACGTGATGAAAGCGATTAATTATGATATTATGGGTATTGCTATGATGTTTGAGAGTTGTTTAGTATATGGGGAAGTTGTTGAAACAACAGAAATGCTACCCAATTTTCGTTAGCTCTTAGTTGTTTTAGTGTACACTCAAGCATGTATTCAATTATCTAATCTTTGTACGAATTCCCTTGAATGTAGAGTTGTGAGCTTGGAAGGAGAACGATTAGTAATTAAGAAGACATAAGGGTATGTAAGGCTAGTCCCTTCTTTAAAAAAGGCACGACTCTTATATCACCATCTCTTATATGTTTCCATGACCTTCTTACATTCCATAAGTTGAAAGTTTATGAACCTTAAGAGCTTCTTATGAGATAAAGATGAGATATGTTCCATGATAATGATGATGAGAATGATGCTATTTTATTGATTCCAAAGCTTATGAGATGATGCTATTATGAGCTTGATAATTCTATCTTCATGATTTCATTGATATTATTTCTTGTTATTGACTCACCTCATGATATTAGTTCCTTCAAGGTGAGACATAGCAATGATGATTATTCCATAATGTAATCGGAGGTTTCCGACCTTACGTCACTCCGATAGAGCTACATGTTTTACTTGAGCTCTTACGCATGCTTCATATTATGTATATGTAAGATTACACCGCGCCTATTTGGCCGGGCAGTCACCACTACGATGGGCGTAGTGGGCAGCTATGATGAATATTACACTGTGCCTATATGGCCGGGCAGACACCACTAGTGGGCGGCTTGAGGCGGGAGGCCCGGATTGGCACACCTCATTTCAAGACTTACATCCCAGGCCAAGATATGGAACTTCAAGCTCTACAAGCGGCATGGATGATAAGGATGGTGTTGAAGGCCTTTGGAGGCCCATACAAGCCCCACAATAATAACAATGATGTGTGGGAGGTGGCTTGGGTGAGGCTTGAAGATAAGGCTACAGGAAAGAAGGCCGACACTCAAAATGGCTAAAAGCGCAAAAATGACAGAAATGCAAAAGTGGCCAAACATGCAAAAAAAGGACATACATGCAAATGGTCGCAATTGCAAGCTTTGAGGATGGGATGATGGCTATTTGTGCAAGGTAGAGACATTTCGGATTCCAAGCCAACGTCCAACTAGCCAAATAAGGCCCTTGCCTCATTAATGGCATTTTTGTAATAACTTAGTCTTCTTTTGTCTAGGAGTATAAAAACTAGACTTAGCCATTTTCTTCACCTAGATTTTGATGATGAATATTTGAGTGATGATGGGATTATCATAGTTTGTTTAGCTAGGGTTTACCTTAGTTTAGTAGATTTAATGGTGGATTCCATTGTTGGTCTTTGAACCGTTTATTTCTAATGATTTCATGAAGATTGTTCGTTTGTGGATTTCATCCAAATATCTTGCCTTGAATTCATATTGCTTTGTTTCTTTGGGTTGTTGAATTCAAATTAGAAGGGTAAGGTTTCATAAATCTAGATTTGTCTATAGGATTGCCCATTCGGGTCAAGTACTTATCCTCTTTTCTCCCCTTTTCTTCGTATCCTTTAATTTTTTCGCGTTTGAATTAACTTGGCTTCATCCCCAAATCGATTTGAATCATTTGGTATCAGAGCATAGGCTAAGAGACTGTTCCTACAATTTCTAATCCTAGGCTCAAAATCTGAAAATCACAAAAAATTCAAAAATTGTTCTTATGATTTGATTTTGTTGTTTTTTAAGTTAGATTTGAGTTTGTTGTGGTGGAAAACATCTAGAAACGAAGTTTGAAGTCTTCTGGGTAAGAATAAGAGTTTCCACCATTGGAGGTTCATCAAAGCTTGAACAACTCAAAGTGTGTTTAGTTTATTTTGGTGAAATTGAGCTTTGATTGATATTGGGCTTTGTTCTCCAATTGAAGAGGAACTTAGATCTGAAATTTGGGACAAAAATGAGTTGATTTGGAGGGTCTATGAAAATTGGGTGTTCTAAGTGTTCTTGAGGACATTCATAGATTCATAGTGAAGAAGAAAGCAAAAAGGAAGGTTTGAACCTCAAAAAATCAAGTCAAAGTAGTGAAAAGTTGTTATTCTACCCCAAAAGGGTAAATACAAGGTTGAGTGTGTTACACCTCGAAAAATTCCCCATTAACGTACAGTGAATAGACAAGCAAAAGGCACGACGTATACGTTGTTTCGTTAAGTAAGAAATAGCATTTGAGGATCTTAATCGAGATTCAAAGACATTTGACGTAAGGGAAGAAGGTTTGCCGAGAAAAGGCAAGGCATACGATGTGTAACGGAAAGAAATTATGAGTAGCGAGTTAATGATAATTAAAAGGTGCTTTGGAGAGAGAGTTATAACGTCCCTTCTGTCACGACCCAACTAGGGGCCGTGACGGGTACCCGGAGCTAGCTACCGAGCACCGCTCACTTTACTACTCATCTTACTCATCTAATGCTCTTTTGCAGTTCTTATTCATGGAAGTGTAAGAAAGCATATATTTTATAGAAACATAAATGCTTTATACTTGTTTGCCTTTCTGCTATCAAAATAACATATATATATATATATATATATATATATATATATATATATATATATACATAACAACATCATGTGAGACCATATAACCCACACTGCGTATCTACGAGCCTCTACTGACATACTATATACATAGACGGAACAAGACTCCGTCATGCCCAAAAATACACATATGTACCAAAAGAATAACCATAAGCACCTCCGAACAATGGAGTGCTCTCTATCAGCTGACAGCTACTGAGGATCTGGGCCAAGCTCACCTCCTTGTCTACCTGTAGGCATGAACACAACGTCCAAAGAAAACGGACGTCAGTACGAATATTGTACTGAGTATGAGAGGCATAAACAAAGAAGAAAGACATCAATAATGCAATGAGAACATCGATATGAAACATCTAGATCTGAATAACAATCATATGGAAAGTAAGGCATGCTGTCTTACTCATGCTCATCATCATTTCATATATGCATAATATGAAAGCTGCCTGTCCATGTCGGAACGGTGTGATAATCAATAACATTAGCCCGCGTCCAAGCCTCCCGCGTTCGGGGTACCATCTCATGCCGCCCACTAGTGGTGTCTGCCCATGCCAAAAGGTCATGGTGTATCCGTATAGCTGCCCGCCTTGGCGGTGACTTCCCGGCCAGCTAGGCCCGGTGTGATGCAATCATGTCATGCTCATCATAAAATGCTTACTATCATATACTTATCAAAATATGCTTGTCTTATCATAGTTCATGCATGAAGCTCAAGATCATTTCTACTCTATCGGGGTGACGTAAGGTCGTGATCCCCCGATATCATTATGGAGCAATTGTTGACATTCTGCCTCACCTTGAAGGAACTAGTACATAAGGTGAGTGTAGGCGACAATAACTGTCACACCCTAATCTTGATAGGGCATGATGGGCACCCGACTCTCATCAGAGTCGAGCGAACCCTTTAAACGCTTGCTTTACCAAAATCTGTCATTTCAAAAACTTTTAAAAACATGAAACTGTTCCGAATAGAGATCATTATCTTTATACAGATTATGAAAACTTTTAATCAAATAAGTACTTTAACCCAATTGAAATCATCTAAAATACATGCTCTTTTAACATACACCAACGGTTCAGCTGACATTACTCTGTCGACATCTCGACAAATGTACCACAGGACGCTGTTCGCAAAGTCTCTAATATAGACGAAATACCATAGCGTAAGTACTCTGACTCGGCGACACTCCGGAAGGAAATGGAGCTCACCAATTCAACTGGAACATCTTCTGGCAATATCCTCTACTCATCTGTATACACCTGCGCGGCATGAAACGCAGCCCCCGAAGAAAGGGGGTCAGTATGGAATATGTACTTAATATGTAAAGCATTACTGAATCATAAACAAGGAGAGGCACAACAGTAAACAAGTTTAGAAGCAACCCGGGAATACCTGGAACAACATTTTGAACCATGCCATATAGTACTCTGCACAATCTCTAGCATACACAATATAAACATAGCATACACAAATTCTAGAACCCACAGTATAAATATAATATCACAATAGTCCCTTCGGACGGCCGCTTCCGGCTCAATAATAATGATGGCCCCTTCGGGCAGCCGCTTCCGACTCAACAATAATGATGGCCCCTCCGAGCAGCCGCTTCCGGCATATAATAATAATGGTGGCCCCTTCAGGCAGCCGCTTCCAGCTCAATAATAATGATGGTGGCCCCTTCGGGCAGCCGCTTCCGGCTCAATAATAATGATGGCCCCTTCGGGCATACCGCTTCCGGCATAATAATGATGATGGCCCCTTCGGGCATGCCGGTTCTGACATAATACTACCCTGGCCCCTTCGGGCATGCTGCTTCCGGCATAATAATGATGATGGCCTCTTCGGGCATGCCGGTTCCGACAAAATACTACCCTGGCCCCTTCGGGCATGCCGGTCTCGACATAATAATAATAATGATCCTGGCCCCTTCGGGCATAATAATAATAATGATGGCATGAAATGTAAACATAAGTCGTAAATGGAATGAAATACTAAAACCTCGCACCCCGTTCGTAGTGGTTTTGAAAAATTAATTAGTAAAATCTCGCACCCCCTTCGGAGTGGTTTTGGAAATCAAACTTTATATTTCCTTTAGTATAAAACTAGTTTTCTCGAAATCATTAGTAAAAACATAACACGTTTCAAGTCAATCCGAGTTAGCATAAGAAAGTTATGGACATTATTCAAATCTAACTTTATGTTTCCTTTAGTATAAAACTAATTTCCTCGAAATTATTAGTGAAACCATATGCACAACTCAATTGGCACAACGTAAACTGAGGCCATATGTTATACAGCACGCTCAGACATAAGCCGAGGCCATAGCGCACTCAGTGATCAGCTGAGGCCATAGCACACTCAGACTTAAGCCGAGGCCATACGTTATATAGCACGCTCAGTCGCGTCATGAAATCATCTAGAAAAAAAACTATTATGGACGTCATGTATGCAATCAAACCCTTTTCATTTGTCTCCTTCGAGACTCCCAAATTTAAATGTAAAATGCATAGTTAAGAGAAAGACCTTATGAATGTCCCCTTCGGGATTTAGACAACATTATGAAATCACACAGCTTGAGAATGCCCCTTCGGGCTTAAGAGGTCGAAGAACTCAGGATATCCTACATCTAGGAATGGATCCATTATGGGTATCGTTACGCTTCGTTTCCAAAACAATCCGAGTTAACATATGAAAGTTAGGAACGTTATTCATTATAGAAACCTCTACGAACGTTTTAAAGCAATCCGAGATTGTCTACGAAAGTTAGGGGCATTAATACTTGTAGAACTCTTTTAAAAACAAGAACCCTTTATGCTTTGCTCGTTATTCAATCATATACTAATCTCGACTATACTAAGCATACTCATATCAAGAACTGAATAAGAATCGTAAACAAGCTCGGAATTTAAGAATAGAATTACCCCAAGATACGTATCATACCTTACTTAGCTCTAGGACATGCCCAAAAGAAAGAAAGGTTAGGCTTTACATACCTGTCCCACGTCCAATTAGCTACGCTTATTCGTCCAAGCTTGCTAGTCTACATTCAAGAAGATTACACAATCATCAAACACATCATCAAATACTTGCCTTAGTCTTCCAAATACATTCATTTATAATCTGCCGAAATTTCGGCAGCATTTCCCCTGTAAATATACCATCCCCGAGAATCTCGCTCGGCCAATTTATCAACATAAATCCTAGAATTCAACTCGGCCAAACTATCAACAACAATACCAACAATCATATCTCCAACTCAACAATTATTTCAAAATACATTCTAACATTAGTAGCTCCTTTTACATAATTCGACGACATTTCATTTATATTCAATTCAATCACATACGATCAAGCCAACATAAATGCTCACACGTTCAAATACTTTCCCAAGACCTTACAAACAAGACTCAAGAACACTTCAAACAATCCGCGCAATGACCAAAACAACCCAACCAATGCACAATACCACTCGAAACCTCCCAAATGCAACAAGAACAATAACGACACATTTTCTTCCTTCAAATTCAAGAACTACACCAACAATCCACACACTAACAACATTGTTTTCCATAATTACAAGAAAACTATATTCAAATCACATTAACTTCTAGAGCAACTCTCCAACCAATACAACTTCACTAGAATCATTAAACTTTCTTTCATAACATAGAATCCACAACAACAACAATCAAAACACTAAATAAAATAATTGACTCATCTTCCTACACAACACACATATACACGGCCACAACCAACATCCATATTTTCATGAATTTCACCCATTTTCTACATACTACAACATACACAACCATCCATACTATATAAAAGAAGATTAAATTTTACCTTTTTCCCTTAACTTCTCACTTGGCTTTGGTTGTGAATTTGCAACAAAGAATGAGCTACTTGCTCCAACAACTACTCCATGTTATAGAGGACCTTCCAATTGGTAGAAAAACTAGAAGAAAATAATTTTTGGATCAAAATTTTTGGACTTCAATATTTTTTCCTCCCATGGCCGAATAGGCCCTTGTTCTTTTTCTTTCTCTCCAAGCTTCTTCAAAGTTCCAAAAGATGAGAATGAAAATGTGTTCCATAAGTCATCTTTGACTTATTTATTTTAATTCCATGTGGGCCTTGGCCCACTCCAACATGGCCGGCCACTTTGGCCTAAATTATCCAAGCCCAATCTTTTTTTTTTGTTTTGAAATTCATGAAAAATTATTTTCCAAATTCCAAATTTGCCCTTGGTCTTCCTCCATTTTTCTATGAGCCATCTTGCGAATTTACCTTTTTTCCCCCTAGCCTTTCTTAATATTTCCACATCAAAACTTTCATGAACAACTTGTGTGCTAAACAAGTTCAAAAATATAGCCTTGCCCTTAACTTCCCGCAATTATCTTGAATTATCCGAATACGCAAAATACGGGATATAACATCCTCCCCCTCTTTAGAACATTCGTCCTCGAATGTTCAACTGGCCTTATGGGGGTGTTATAATACTTCGGGAGGGTTTCTCTTATAGCCTTACCCTTAACTTCCCGAAATTATCTTGAATTATCCGAATACGCAAAATACGGGATATAACAATAACCTTATTATCAATATAGCACCATCATATCGTATCTCTTATCTTATATAGACCTTTATGAATTTAGGATCTTAACTTTTCAGAAAATGGAAACTCATGAAGAGGATAAAAAGTTTACGCTATAGGATTCATGCCATTAGAAGGAAAGGACTAGCCTCACATACCTTGGTCGTTTAACTAAGCTATCGCTCACTTGTTCTCCTTCGATATCACGTCGTTACCTTCATGAGAGAATTCGAATTAACATTAGTTAATTGACTACAAGAACGCATCGTTAATTCTAGGAAAAATTGGGCAGCACTTCCTTTGTTTATACTACTTTTCCCATGTTCTATATCAACTCCCAACATTCACAATACAACTCACCATATCACAATCAACAATCATCATTTATGCATATTTAGCAAAATCCACCATTTTCCTCCAATTTTTCCCATATTTCTACTTATAGCTCATCTTTGTGTTTTCACGCATTTAATGCTTGTTTCATGATATACACATCATTATAACGTATTCATAATCACAACTCTTCAACTTTCATGATTCAATTCCAGTATCATTCAATTATGTCACTATTCACTTAATAATGACCCACTTTCTATGTTCTTCTTCATTTCAAGTATCTAAGCCTTCCAATACCTTAAAAAACATGAAATGATCATAAAACTTACCTTGGATGTTGTTTGAACAAGCCTCGAGTTGAGTTTCTACCTTAGCATCAAAACCCTTCTTCACCTCCTTTGATTTTCTTTGAGGAAGATTAACCCTACTTAGTTTTCATACACTTTATTTCATGGATTATGTGTTGTTGATCTTAGTTTCCCTTGGATTTCTCTTGTGGTTGAAGAGTAGGGAAAGTTCTAGAGGCTTCTTGAGTTGGAAGAGGTGGGAAATGAAATGGGTGAAATGAAAAATGACCCCTTACACTTAATTTAAAAGCTGGTCGAGACCCATTATACGGACCAACATACGGTCCGTACTATTTATACGAACCGTATGTAGGGGCGTACAATTGGTCCATGTCACGACCCAACCCCGTAGGTCGTGACTAGTGCCCGATCTGGGCACTCACACGCATTCCAGTATATAGCATAAGCCGACAAGGCTTTATTTCAAATTTAGCTAATTTCCAGAAAAATTTCGGCAGAGTCTCCTTTGTTTTACGGACTATCCCAAATACCCTGCACGCAGAAAATACCAACAAAGGCCACACAGGGCCAACAGAGCAACATTTAAATATATGCGGACCGGCCGCCGCGGCGAATGGGATCGCCCAAACACAACATATACACACATCTGTACAGAAGGACCCCAACCCACAAACATGTCCACAGACCTCTAAACAGACCGACAGAATCATATGACGGGACAGGGCCCCGCCGTACCCCTGAACGAGAATATACATATACAGTAATGACAGACTATACCAAAAGATGGGCTCTGAATAAAAGAGCGCTCCAAAATAGCAAAATAAGATCCTAAGCGGGCGGATCAGCAAACCTGTCGTCGGTACCTGCGCGGCATGAAAACGCAGCCCCCGAAGAAAGGGGGTCAGTACGAAATATGTACTGAATATGTAAAGCCTGAATTACAGAAACAAACTCATAACTGGTACAGAACGTACAGAAAGTAAACAGAAAATACAAAGTATCAGATATATATTTTCAAAACATGCAGAGTGTGTACAGAAACATATATCATATCAAATCCGACCCCTGCCAAGGGACTCGGCAGACAGAACGTGGCCACCCTCCCAACGCTGGTGCCACAACACAGAAGAATCAGAAAAGGGGCATAACCCTGTATCATAATATGTCATATCAGATGGCCATAGTAAATCATATCAGAACAAGCGTACATGGCACAGCATACTCCACAAACCCATGTACGCATATACCTGCCCCCTCACATCGAGGCACGGCGAACAATGCAAAGGATCACGCTTGACAACATATCCTGGCCCGAGCTCAGTGTGGGAAACATTGGGGCATCCACGAGTGGAGTAGTGAGAGACTAATGCAATTAAAATATCATAAATGTTTCCATAGACTCGATGAGACATATCAAAGACAAACCGATCTAATGAAGTCGGAAGGGATCATAATAAACGAGTTTCGGATGTCATAATAAATTACAGAAGTATAACCTTTCTGAAACCGTTCCGAGTGTCAAAACAATTTATCAGACTTAATGGAATATTTAAAATAATGTTTGTTAGGTAGTTAGAATGGTAGTCGAAACATTTCTTTCAAAAACCGCTCAAAAATAGGACTTAAGTACAATACGGCCAAAACCGGAAATAGTGGGCCCACCTCGGGACAAGCAAGGCAGTGGGCTCAAATTACATATTTTAAACTTATGGGGTCGCCTACAAAGGTTCTACGGAAGTTATATAGCTTTCCAAGTAGTTTAGGGAAAGTTTGCATGATTATCAAGAATACAAACCAAAAGGGCTCAATCTTACTGAAGGAAAAAGCGAGATTTTCAATTGCGGATTCCGATGGGCAGAAAGTCTTTCGAGGCCCAAATCCGATTCTAACACACTTAGGCATGCCAAAAGAAGGATCGGGGTAGCTTTACATACCTTTCAAGCTCCTTACGCCTTTCCAAGCTCACTTCCCATTTCGTCAAAAGTCTGCAAATTGTCATGTTTACCAATTGTGAGTTATAGAATCTACGAATTCAACTTAACTCATATATGTCTATCGAAATTTCAGCAGCACCTCCCCTATACATATAGCACCCCCGAGAATTCAACTCGGCTCAAACCCATCAACAACAACCCAAACAACAACATCAACATCAACAAACATTAGAAGCACAATATGACACAACTAGTTCTACTTGCCGACATAATGCCATAACCTTCATTTCAACTTCAATTTCCAAACCAATCTCAAGGGTTTCACATCCATTATCAATCTAAATCTTCACAACATAGTTTAGAAGTATTTCATATCGTTTCCTTAAATTATACACACGATATACATAATATACAAACTTTCTGCCAAAGTCAGAACTCATTCAAAACTTCTAATCTTTGGCATACATATTCATAACATGTTTCCAACTTCCAAATTCATCAATACTCATCATAATTTGCAACCTAATAACTTCATTTTCCTAATGTCGGAAAATCATACTAAAACGACGTAAGTTTCTACGTTCCATTTCAATACAAACTTATATCATTCTATCTTCATTTACATTGCAAACATAACAATAACACAATAACACACTAAGCAAACTTAATTTATTTCCATTCCAACTCCAACACACCACACGGCCATGTGCTCTTTTTATCACTCCAACTCAATTCATTCCACTTTCATTTCCAATATGCATTTCACCACAATCACAACTAGAATATAACACAAATTCAACACATTATGGCTATACAACTTATACATACACACGGCCATACACTAATAACACACACCCACTTTGCAAACTTCCATTTCTCCATACAATCATCACATTTCTACATACTACAACACAAACAAGACTCCATAACACAATAATAAGGGATAAATTCTTCCCTTTTTCTATAGTCTTCTTTACTTGAATAAGAGATCAAATTGATGAACCAAGGCCTCTTTCTTCCAAAACAACTACACCAAGTTGAGAAGGGACCTTGAATTAGTAGGAATTCAACAAGAGAAAAAATTTTAAGGCAAGATTTTTGATGGTGAAAATTTGGGACTAGGGCTGAATGCCCTTCAATCTTTTTTTTTTGCTCTTCTTTTGTTTTGTTATTTCTCTCCTTTTATTCTTTCTCTTTATTTTTCTCTTGAACCTTCTACTATATAAGTCAATTAACCACATGGGAATTTAATTAATTCCCATGGGCATGGACCCCCATAAATGGCCGGCCACCCTTGGCTTTGGGCCTCAATTTTATGTCTTATTCTTTTGAGCCCATTTGGCTATAATTCTTGTTTTGTAATTCCCGAAACTAATTTCCAAAATTCCAAAGTTACCCTTAGTCTCCCTCGGCACTTCCACATTAATATTCTTTCACAAACAACTCATGTGCTAAATGTAATCAATTATGACTTTATTTCATACAAGACAAGATTATTTCTAATTTTCCAAATGTGCGAAAACACGGGATATAACAGTCCAGTAGCTGGTTCCTTCATTGGCCAATTATACGGCCAGTATAAATTATGCGGTCCGTAGGTTGGACCGTATAATGCCCAGTGGTTTCGTTTTCGTTCTCGTTGTCTCGTTCGATCTCCGATCCTTATGGAACCTTCTTAACACTTGTTTAATACTTCAATACCAATCTAAGGGACGTCATTGCATGTCTCTAAGAAACCATTATGCCCTCACCAACTCGTTGCTCGTTATTCCTACTCGATATACGACTTACGACTCGCTTTCCTTAACAACTTCCTTTCCTTATCTCGAATAGTTTTGAAATCTCGTTTGGGGTTATCAAACACTATTCCTACTCATCCAAATGTCGTATACGCTATGACCTTCATTGTCCTATTCATAGTACAGGTACGGGGAATCTTCCAAGGTGTAACATTCTCCCCCCCCCCTCCCCCTCTTTTGGAACATTCGTCCTCGAATGTTAAACACTCGGGATGCTACAAAAATTTCGTCAGAGTTTCCCCCATAACTTGGCACTACCAACCTGTCACAGCAACCCATAATATCATCACCTCACAGGTCTACATCACAATACTAACATTTCTATGGCCACACACGACCAAAAATATCAAAGTAAGTATACATACCTCATCTCGTCGATGTTTCATCTTGAGTCTCCTCCGGGGGTTGGAATAAATGCGGATATTTAGCTTGCATATTCTCCTCCGCTTCCCAAGTCATTTCTTCCCGATTATTGTTTCGCCATAAGACCTTGACTGAAGCGAGCTCTTTATTTCGAAGCCTTCGCACCTGTCTGGCTAAGATAACAACCGTTACTTCTTCATATGTTAGTCCTTCTGTCACTTGGACATCATCAACCGGAACGATTCTCGTTGGATCTCCGATGCACTTGCGGAGCATCGAAACATGGAAGACTGGATGCACTGACTCGAGTTCTGAAGGCAAGTCCAGTTCATAGGCTACTCGACCCACTTTACGGATGATTCGATAAGGTCCAGTATATCTTGGGCTTAACTTCCCTTTCTTGCCAAATCTCATCACCCCTTTCATCGGCGATACCTTCAGGAATACCCAATCATCTACCTGAAATTCCAAGTCTCGTCAGCGGTTGTCTGCATAAGACTTTTGACGATTTTGGGCTATCAACAACCGATCTCGTATCACCTTAACTTTTTTGACTGCTTGTTGAATCAAGTCGGGGCCTATTAATTGTACTTTTCTGGTTTCAAACCATCCAATTGGAGATCTACATTTCCTTCCGTACAAGGCTTCATATGGAGCCATTTGAATACCAGAATAATAGTTGTTGTTATAAGAAAATTCAATAAGGGGTAAATGCTCATCCCAACTACCACCGAAGTCCAGCACACATGCTCGTAGCATATCTTCCAAGGTCTGAATAGTGCGCTCGGCTTGCCCATCGGTTTGTGGATGAAATGCCGTGCTGAGCTTAACTTGAGTGCCTAGACCTTCTTGAAAGGACTTCCAAAACTTGGCTGTAAATTGTGCCCCTCTGTCTGTGATAATGGCCAAAGGAATTCTGTGAAGTCGCACAATTTCCTTCACGTACAACCTAGCATAATCTTCCACTGAATACGTGGTTCTAACTGGGAGGAAATGAGCTGCTTTTGTGAGTCTGTCCACGATAACCCATATAAAATCATATTTGCCTCGGGAATGAGGTAGTCCTACAATGAAATCCATATTAATTTCTTCCCATTTCCATGTAGGAATCTCTATTGCTTGCAATAAGCCTCCTGGCTTTTGATGTTGATGTCACACCCTCATCTTAATAGGGCATGATGGGCACCCGACTCTCTTCAGAGCCGAGCGAACCCTTAAACATTCGCTTTACCAAAACTTGTCATTTCAAAAACTTTTTAAAACATGGAACTTTTCCAAATACAGATCATTGTCTTTATACAGTATATGAAAAACTTTCAACCAATTACGTGCTTTTTACCAACTGAAATCATCTGAACATACATACTCTTTTGACATCTACAAGTGATTCGCACTTCTCGACGCCCTATGCACAGGACACTGTCTGCAAAGTCTCTAACATATACGAAATACCATGACATAATTACTTTGACTCGGCAACACTCCGAACTGAGATGGAGCTCGCCAATCCCGCTGGAACATCTTCTAGCGCAACCTTCTACTCATCTGGGTGTACCTGCGTAGCATGAAACGCAGCCCCCGGAGAAAGGGGGTCAGTACGGAATATGTACTGAATATGTAAAGCATCACTGAATCATAAATAAGGAGAGGCGTAGCAGTAAACCAATTTAGAAACAACCCGGGAGTTACCTGGAACAGCATTGTCAACCGTGCCATGCAGTGTCTTACACAAATTCCAGCATACACAATATAACCACAGCATACCCAATTTCTAGAATACACTTATGAGAATATAGTATCATAATAGTCCCTTCGGACGGCCGCTTCCGGCATAGTAACAATGATGGCCCCTTCGGGCATGCCGCCGGCATAATCGTGCTAGTCCTGGCCCCTTCGGGCATGCCACCGGCATAATCGTGTTAGTCCTGGCCCCTTCGGGCATGCCGGTTCTGACATAATAATGATGGTGGCCCCTTCGGGCAAGCCGCGTCTAGAATAGTAATAATGATGGCCCCTTCGGGCATGCCACTTGCAACATAACAATACTAGTCCTGGCCCCTTCGGGCATGCTGCTCGCGACATAAGAATAGTCCTAGCTCCTTCGGGCATGCCGCTTGCGACATAATACTACCCTGGCCCCTTCGGGCATGCCGCTCGCGACATTAATACTAATGATGATGGTGTCAACACAACTTAATCCACAAATATCCATACAAAGAAATAATGCTATAGAGTGTAAACATAAATCGTAATCGAAACGAAATAGTAAAATCTCGCACCCCCTTTGGAGTGGTTTTGAAAATCTAAATAGTAGAATCTCGCACCCCCTTCGGAGTGGTTTTGGAAAGTCCCAATAATAAAATCTCGCACCCTCTTCGGAGTGGTTTTAAAAGAAAAATCAACTTCATGTTTCCTTTAGTACAAACAAATTTTCTTGAAAACATTAGTAAACCACAGACGTGTTTCAAGTAAATCCGAGTTAATATAAGAAAGTTAACAACCATATGCACGAGTAGAACAACGAGAACTAAATGCATATAAGTCAACTTTTAAGACTCAATGGTTAAGTATCCTTACTGATGCCTGAAGACTCAGAAACAAGTTTCGGGTCAATCTGATTTAGTATAAGAGAGTTATGAGCGTTTGAAGTACAGAACCTTCTATGAACGTTTCAGAAACTATTTTTTTGGAAAATTAAAGCAACAATCATACCAGACACCTTTTCAAATATCGTTATGGACATCATTCATTATAGAACCTCCCCCCCCCCCCCCCCCCATGAACGTTTGTAGCACAATTCCGAGTTCGCTTATGAAATTTATGAACGTTATTCATTATAGAAACCTCTACGAGCATTCCCAACATAATCCGAGTAAGTACACGAAAGCTATGAACATTATTCATTATAGGAACCTCTACAACCATTTTCAAGCAATCCGAGACCGTCTACGAAAGTTAGGGACATTACTACTTACAGAACTCTTTAGACTTTTCTTGTTATCTAATCATACATTAGGCTCGGCTATACTAAGTATACTCACATCAAGAAGTGAATAATAATCATTAACAAGCTCGGAATCAAGAATAGAATTTCCCCAAGATAAGTATCATAGCTTACTTAGCTCTAGGACATGCCAAAAGAAAGAAAAGGTAAGCTTTACATACCTGTTTCCCGTACTATTAGCTACGCTCGATTGTCCAAGCTCGCTATCGCTAGTCTACATTCAAGAAGATTACACAATCATTAACATATTGTCACACACTTGCCTTTGTATTCCAAATAAATTCACTTATGATCTGCCGGAATTTCGGCAGCATTTCCCCTGTAAATACACCATCCCGAGAATCTAACTCGGCCAATTTATCAACAATAATCCAAGAATTTAACTCGGCCAAATTATCAACAACAATACCAACAATCATATCTCCAACTTCAACAATTAATCCAAAATACATTCTAACATGATTCAAGAATACTTCAAACAATTCAACCAACATACCACTTCACCCGAAACCTTCCAAATTCAACAAGAACAATAACAACATATTTTCTTTCCTTCAAAATTCATAAACTACACCAACAATCTACATATTAACATTATCATTCATGCAAGCATAAGGAATCATACTAATGTCACCTTAACTTCTTCAACAATCCCATAACGATTACAAATTCATTTCGAGCCACCAAACCTTCATTTTATTGTTACGGAACCACAACAACAACAATCAAACTACTAAATAAAATCAATTCATCTTTTCTACACAACATATGCCTATTCGGCCACAACCACCCTACATACTTTTCATGAATTTTATCCATTTCCACATACTACAATACTCACAAATCATCCATAACACATGAGAAAGAGGATTAAATCTTACCTTTTTCCTTCAACTTCTCACTTGGCTAGGGTTGTGAACTTGCAACAATAGGAGGGATTCTTGCTTAAACAATTATACAACGTTAAAGAGGACCTTCAAATTAGTAGGAATACTAGAAGAAAATATTTTTTGATCAAGATTTCCAAGGGTTCCTTCTTCTTGCTCTATGGCCGAATGGCCCTCTCCATGTTTCCTCTCCAAGTTTCTTGAAATTTCTATGAATAGAAATGATAAATATGACCATATAGTCTCTTTTATACATATGCACCATTTGTCCATATGGGCCAAGGCCCATCCCAATTTGGGATGGCCCACTTGCCCTTTTTATTCAAGACCACTATTTTTTTTCTTTTTTTTGCAATTCATTAAAAATTATTCTCCACATTCCAAATTTGCCCTTAGCCTTCCTCCATATTTTTATGAGTCATCTTGCGAATTTTCCTTTTTACCCCTAGCCATTCTTAATATTTCCTCATCCATAACTCTCATAAACAACTTGTGTGTTAAATAAGGTAAAAAATATAGCCTTGCCCTTAACTTCCCGCAATTATCTTGAATTATCCGAATACGCAAAATACGGGATATAACAGTTCAGCTTTTACTTGTTGGCAATTTGGAAATTGGGCTACAAATTCTGCTATGTCTCTCTTCATACCGTTCCACCAGTATATGGATTTGAGGTCATGATACATTTTGGTTGCACCGGGATGAATATAATACCGAGAGTAGTGAGCTTCCTTTAGAATCCTTTGGCGCAATCTTGCCACATCCGGTATGCATAGCCTGCCCTGATATCTGAGAACCCCTTCTGTGGAGACTTCAAATGGAGACTTTTCCTTCTCACGAGATGGGTCTCGGTAGTGGCTTAACTGGGAATCTTCGTACTGTCGTTCCATTACTTTTGTACTTAAGGATGAAACTGTGGGGTTACTAATGCTGATACTTGTGCTACCCGAATCAATTGCGCGTACTCCAAGATTAGCTAGTCGCTGAAGCTCACGAACCATTTCCTTCTTTTCTGAAGGGACTTCACATAAGCTACCCATTGATCGACGGCTAAGCGCATCAGCCACTACGTTAGCTTTTCTCGGGTGGTACAGAATATTTACATCATAGTCTTTCAACAGTTCTAACCACCGCCTCTGACGCAGATTCAACTCCTTTTGCTTGAAAATGTATTGAAGACTCTTGTGATCTGTATAGATATCAATATGTACACCACACAAATAATGCCTCCATTTTTTTAAAGCATGAATAACCGCGGCCAATTCAAGATCATGGGTTGGATAATTCTATTTATGTTTCCGCAACTGTCTCGAGGCATATGCAATAACCTTGCCATGCTGCATTAATACGCATCCTAGTCCCACACCAGAAGCGTCGCAATATATAACATAGACTTCTAACCCTTCTGGAAGTGTTAGCACTGGTGCTGAGGTCAATCTGTCTTTCAACTCTTGAAAACTACGCTCACACGCATCGTTCCATTGGAATCTAGCGGATTTCTGAGTTAACTTCGTCAGTGGGGCTGAAATAGAAGAAAATCCCTCTATGAATCTTCTATAGTAACCTGCCAAACCCAAGAAACTACGAACTTCTGTGGGTGTCGTAGGGCTTGGCCAAGTCTTCACAACTTCAATTTTCTGAGTGTCGACTCGGATACCATCATCGGAAATAACGTGGCCTAGGAATGTTACAGAATTCAGCCAAAACTCACACTTTGCAAAGTTTGCATATAATTCCCGAGCTTGGAGAACATCAAGGACAATTCTTAGATGATCTGCATGTTCTGACTCCGTGCGAGAGTATACCAAAATATCATCGATAAATACTATGACAAAGAGATCCAAGAATGGTCTGAACACATTATTCATTAAATTCATAAACACCGCCGGGGCATTCGTCAACCCAAACGACATTACTCGAAACTCGTAGTGACCATATCTTGTCCTGAAGGCAATCTTGGGAATATCCGCTTCTCTAATTCTCACTTGATGATAACCAGACCTAAAATCTATCTTGGAAAACCATTTAGCGCCCTGTAATTGATCAAACAAATCGTCAATTCTGGGGAGGGGATACTTGTTCTTTACCGTTACCCTATTCAGCTGTCGGTAATCAATGCACATCCGCAGGGATCCATCCTTCTTCCTCACGAACAAGACCGGTGCTCCCCACGGTGATGAGCTGGGCCTTATAAATCCCTTCTCAAGCAAATCTTTTAGCTGTGCTTTTAGTTCCTTTAATTCTCCCGGAGCCATTCGATAAGGGGGAATGGAAATAGGCTCAGTGTCCGGTAACACATCAATCGTGAAATCAATTTCCCTCTCGAGAGGAAGACCTGGAAGTTCGTCCGGAAATACATCGGGGAATTCATTCACTACCGGACCAGATTGGAAAGCTGGCGACCTTGCCTCAGTGTCATGGACCCGAACTAGATGATAAATATAGCCTTTAGCTATCATTTTGCTTGCCTTAAGGTAGGAAATAAACCTACCCTTTGGGGTTGCCGTATTACCCTTCCATTCAAGTACGGGCTCTCCCAGAAATTGGAACCAAACCATTTTCGTCCGACAATCAACATTAGCATAGCACGAAGCCAACCAATCCATACCTATGATTACATCGAAATCTACCATTTCCAGCTCGATCAGATTGGCTTTGGTTCGACGATCACATATCACGATAACATAGTCCTTGTACACTTTGCTCACTACTACCGGATCACCAACCGGAGTGAACACTTCAAAAGGTTTAATTGGCTCGGGCTTCACCCCACTATCGGCGACGTATGGAGTAACATAAGATAAAGTAGAGCCCGGATCAATCAAAGCATATGCATCACGGGAAAATATCGTCAAGATACCTGTAACAACATCTGGGGAGGACTCTAGATCCTGTCGCCCAGCCAAAGCATATACGCGGGGCTTAACGGCACCTGAAGTAGATGCTCCCCCTCTACCTCTGCCTCTACCTGCGGTGGTCTGAGAAGTCTGTGCTGTTGGGCGTACTGAGGAAGACCCAACTGCTGATCCCGTAGGCTGGGTCCCGACTCCACCTCCCGCTGAAGGGCAATCTCTCATCATGTGGCCAACTTTCCCACAGGCATATCATGCATCTGAACGCTGACGGCACTGCCCGGAATGCAATCTACCGCACTGACTGCACCGCGGCACTAGAGGTCTCCGCTGACTAAAATATCCCCTGAACTGAGAATCTGAGGCCCTCGAATTCTGGCCCTGTCCTGACTAAAAAAAATGATCAAACCTCCTATCTGAGAATCTGGGAGGCGCACTAGTCGCCGACTGACCTGAGTGTCTAGAGTGCATGTTTCTCGGTCCCCCTATATGTTCACTGCTCGCTCCCATAGATCTAGCCCTCTTACTTTGTCTTCTGTCATTATCACGATCACTTCTTTGCTGTTGCTGTCGCTCCTCAAGATTTTGAGCATGTGCCTGTATTCGGGAAATATCCATCCCGTCTTGCAAGGAGGCCGTCAGACAATCTCTAAACAAATGTGACCCCAAACCACTCACGAACCTGTGTACACGATCGCGCATGTCGGTTACCATAGCCGGGGCATACCTGGCCAGAGAATTAAACTGCATACTATAATCTCGGGCACTCATACTTCCTTGTTTCAAAATCAAAAACCTTTCCGCTCTAGCTCGACAGACCTCGGGCGGAAAATAATGACGAATAAAGGCATCCATGAATTCTTGCCAAACCGGAGGAGGTGCATTCTCTCCTCTTGAGGCCATCCAATTGTTGTTCCATAATACCGCCACATCGCGGAGTCTATAAGAGGATAGCTCTAACGACTCGGTCTCAGAAGCATGCATAAGGTTTAGCGTCCTCAGCATCTCATTAATAAAGCCTTGTGTGTCCTCATTCAGCTTCGACCCAAAAAATTCCGGAGAGTTCAAAGTCAGAAAGTCACGGGCTCTCGTACTGGCTGAACGATCACTCGGGCCCGCACTCTGCCACTGTGCCTGGGCGGTAACCAATTGCGTCAACAAATGAATAGCTTCGGTCACTTGCGTCAACCAATTTCGGCTCCCCCTTGCTCTTCCACCTGGGGCGAGGCCTCATTATGTGATTCGTCCTCCTCTACATTCCGTGGAGGCTCTCTTTCTACGCGTCTTTTTGTCGTAGCTTTTCCCTTCTGGGCGGCGGTAGCTTTTCCTTTTGGCGATATATTCTGAAATCATAACACACTTTTAGGAGGGTTATAATCTTAGACATGGATCTATCGCACGATCTCATAAGAAGAAAGATGGTCATTTTCCTAAATGCCCTGTAGCCTCTTGTTTATTAGCGTGGCTCGCTACACACCATAAACAAGACTCTACTAGACACGGCTCGTAGACACTTCCTAGGACGAACTACTCTGATACCACTTCTGTCATGACCCAACTAGGGGCTGTGACGGGTACCCGGAGCTAGCTACCGAGCACCGCTCACTTTACTACTCATCTTACTCATCTAATGCTCTTTTGAAATTCTTATTCAAGGAAGTGTAAGAAAGCATATATTTTATAGAAACATAAATTCTTTATACTTGTTTGCCTTTCGGCTATAAAAATAACATATATATATATATATATATACATAACAACATCATGTGAGACCATATAACCCACATTGCGTATCTACGAGCCTCTACTGACATACTATATACATAGACGGAACAAGACTCCGTCATGCCCAAAAATACACATATGTACCAAAAGAATAACCATAAGCACCTCCGAACAATGGAGTGCTCTTTATCAGCTGACAGCTACTGAGGATCTGGGCCAAGCTCACCTCCTTGCCTACCTGTGGGCATGAACACAGCGTCCAAAGAAAACGGACGTCAGTACGAATATTGTACTGAGTATGAGAGGCATAAACAAAGAAGAAAGACATCAATAATGCAATGAGAACATCGATATGAAACATCTGGATCTGAATAACAATCATATGGAAAGTAATGCATGCTGTCTTACTCATGCTCATCATCATGTCATATATGCATAATATGCAAGTTGCCCGTCCATGTCGGAACGGTGTGATAATCAATAACATTAGCCCGCGTCCAGGCCTCTCGCGTCCGGGGTACCATCTCATGCCGCCCACTAGTGGTGTCTGCCCATGCCAAAAGGTCATGGTGTATCCGCATAGCTGCCCGCCTTAGCGGTGACTGCCCGGCCAACTAGGCCCGGTGTGATGCAATCATGTCATGCTCATCATAAAATTATTACTATCGTATACTTATCAAAACATGATTATCTTATCATAGTTCATGCATGAAGCTCAAGATCATTTCTACTCTATCGGGGTGACGTAAGGTCGTGATCCCCCGATATCATTATGGATCAATTGCTAACATTCTGCCTCACCTTGAAGGAACTAGTACATAAGGTGAGTGTAGGCGACAATAACCTTATTATCAATATAGCACCATCATATCGTATCTCTTATCTTATATAGACCTTTATGAATTTAGGATCTTAACTTTTCAGAAAATGGAAACTCATGAAGAGGATAAAAAGTTTACGCTATAGGATTCATGCCATTAGAAGGAAAGGACTAGCCTCACATACCTTGGTCGTTTAACTAAGCTATCGCTCACTTGTTCTCCTTCGATATCACGTCGTTACCTTCATGAGAGAATTCGAATTAACATTAGTTAATTGACTACAAGAACGCATCGTTAATTCTAGGAAAAATTGGGCAGCACTTCCTTTGTTTATACTACTTTTCCCATGTTCTATATCAACTCCCAACATTCACAATACTACTCACCATATCACAATCAACAATCATCATTTATGCATATTTAGCAAAATCCACCATTTTCCTCCAATAGTTCCCATATTTCTACTTATAGCTCATCTTTGTGTTTTCATGCATTTAATGCTTGTTTCATGATATACACATCATTATAACGTATTCATAATCACAACTCTTCAACTTTCATGATTCAATTCCACTATCATTCAATTATGTCACTATTCACTTAATAATGACCCACTTTCTATGTTCTTCTTCATTTCAAGTATCTAAGCCTTCCAATACCTTAAACAACATGAAATGATCATAAAAATTACCTTGGATGTTGGTTGAACAAGCCTCGAGTTGAGTTTCTACCTTAGCATCAAAACCCTTCTTCACCTCCTTTGATTTTCTTTGAGGAAGATTATCCCTACTTAGTTTTCATACACTTTATTTCATGGATTATGTGTTGTTGATCTTAGTTTCCCTTGGATTTATCTTTTGGTTGAAGAGTAGGGAAAGTTCTAGAGGCTTCTTGAGTTGGAAGAGGTGGGAAATGAAATGGGTGAAATGAAAAATGACCCCTTACACTTAATTTAAAAGCTGGCCGAGACCCATTATACGGACCAACATACGGTCCGTACTATTTATACGGACCGTACGTAGGGGCGTACAATTGGTCCAGTATCTGGTTCCTTCGTTGGCCAATTATACGGCCAATTATACGGCCAGTATAAATTGTACGGTCCGTAGGTTTGACCGTATAATGCCCAGTGGTTCCGTTTTCGTTCTCGTTGTCTCGTTCAATCTCCAATTCTTATGGAACCTTCTTAACACTTGTTTAATATTTCAATACCAATCTAAGAGACGTCATTGCATTTCTCTAAGACACCATTATGCCTTCACCAACTCGTTGCTCGTTATTCCTACTCGATATACGACTTACGACTCGCTTTCCTTAACAACTTCCTTTCCTTATCTTGAATGGTTTTGAAATATCATTTGGGGTTATCAAACACTATTCCTACTCATCGAAATGTCATATACGCTATGATCTTCGTTGTCCTATTCATAGTACAGGTACGGGGAATCTTCCAAGGTGTAACACCTTCTATTGTAAATGAAGTGATAAACAAGTGCTAAGAAGGTTCCCTAAGGATCTGAGATCAAATGAAGTGACAAGAAAAAAAATCAGTGAAAGGATGAGTTATACAGTTGATTATACGGTCCGTATAATAGACTGTAGGATTGTCAGAGAATGAACTTGTGGAAGGGGGTGATTTCACGGTCACTTATACGGATCATATAAATTTATACGGACTGTATAATGTGCCGTGAAATCGACACAGAATGGGATGACTACTGGAGCAGTTTCACGGTCACTTACACGGACCGTATAAATTTATACGGATGTTATAAGTGTCTGTAGAATCTCATCAATACAGTTTTTAAAAGTTCATAGAAGGACTTCACCACATTAATTTCATTTCATTCTTCTTATACACAACTCAAGAATTCTCTAGAACCTTCCACACACTCAATATACACGAAATTATGAGAAATCGATGATCAACTTCATCAAACCAACAAAACTAAGTGTGAGAAACACATCAAAGTCCATCCAAGTCAAGAAATTCCATGAAAAGTGAAACTAGGGTTTTGCTCAAGTGAAGTATTTCCACCCAAAGCTTATTCCTACACCATCTAAGGTACGTTTTATGGTATTTGCATGTTATTTATGGTACTTGAAAAGTTGAAACACATGGATTGTAGAAGATATAGGAAATGGGTTATGAATGAGTGAATGGTATCATTGTTGAGTAGTAAATTGGGGTGAATTATGAATATTGGTATGTTGTGATTGTAAGTATGTTATGAACGACATCTAGAACATGGAATAAGTATTATATGTTAGAAAATGCCATAATGAACTATGACCATGATTATGGAGAAATTGGAGTGAAATGGTGAAATGTGGGCAATGTAGATGAATGATGATTGTTGTTTGCGATATTGTGAATGTTGTCATGGATGTTGGGAGTTGATATATAGAATATGGGAAATATTGTATAAACAAAGGAAATGCTGCCCAATTTTCTTTAGCATTAGTAAGTACGTTTAAGTAATCGATTAGCTAATGTTCATGCGAATTCTCTTGAAGGTAGAAACGTGGGCATTGAATGAGAACGAGGAAACGATAGATTAGTTAAACGTAAAAGGTATGTGAGGCTAGTCCTTTCTTTCTATGGCATGAATCCTATAACATGATTTCTCCTTCTTTCTCATAAATCCTCTATATATCTCAGAAAGCTAAGAGTCTAGTATCATGAGTAGCCATACGAGACAAGAGACATATTATGAGTTCAATAATGATAATGATGAGCTTAAGCCGAAAGGTTCTAGAGCACATGATATGATGTTCCTATGACGTTAATGATGTCATTCATTGTATCCACTCACCTTATATACTATTTCCTTTCAGGTGAGGCAGAATACCATAAAGCTAATGATGTCGTATATTGTATACACTCACCTCATATATATATACTATTTCCATCAAGGTGAGGCAGAATACTTATGAATGTTCCATAATGGAATCGGGGGTTCACGACCTTATGTAACCTCGATAAAGTATAACTATCTTTGAGTTATTATACATGCATTATGATGAGTAGATGGTCATGACATTACACCGTGCCTATATGGATGGCCAGACACACACCACTATAATGGGCAGCTTATACTACGGACGCGGGAGGCCTGGACGCAGGTTAATTATTATCACACTGTACCTATATGGACGGGCAACTTATACTTATTTATCTATGCATACATAATATGATGATGAATATGAGTAAGTCAGCATGTGTTATTTCTTTATAAGTGACAGTCATATACAGTTTCTCCTTATTGATGCTTCCTTTATCTCATTGATGTATTACTACTGTTTATGCTACAATGTTCGTACTGACGTCCATTTTCTTTAGACGCTGTGTTCATGCCCACAGGTAGGCAGGGAGGTGATCTGGATCCCGACTCGTAGGAGCTAGTAGCTGATTGATAGCACTCCATTGTTCCGGAGGTGCCTCTGACTATTCTTTTGTGTATATATGTATATTTTGGGCATGACGGGGTCGTGTCACGTCCCTATGTCTAGCACTCTAGTAGAGGCTCGTAGATACGCAGTGTGG
Organism: Lycium barbarum; assembly: GCF_019175385.1. Taxonomy (NCBI): domain Eukaryota; kingdom Viridiplantae; phylum Streptophyta; class Magnoliopsida; order Solanales; family Solanaceae; genus Lycium; species Lycium barbarum. The sequence goes on from NC_083346.1 coordinate 71,352,634, forward strand.
GTTATATGGTCTCACAGGGTTGCTATTATATATATGTATTATTTTGATAGCCAAAAGGCTTATGTCTATAAAAGTATCTATGTTCTCAAATGAAAAATTACTTGCCTTATGACTTGAGTATGTATTTGATAATAAAATGTTTAATAATTATGATGAGTAGTAGAATGAGTGGTGCTCGGTGGTTAGCCCCGGGTACCCGTCACGGCCCCTAGCCGGGTCGTGACAAAAGTGGTATCATAGCAGTGCAGGCCTAGGAAGTGTCTACGAGCCGTGTCTAGTAGAGTCTTGTTTATGGTGTGTTGCGCGCCACACCAATAAACAGGAGGCTACAGGGCATTTAGGAAAAATGACCATCTTTCATCTTATGAGATCGTGCGATAGAGCTATGTTATAAGATTTTCCCCTCTTAATAGTGTGTTATGATTTCAGAAATGCCGCCAAAGGGAAAAGCTACAGCCTCCCAGAAGGGCAAGACTACAACAAAATGGCGGGTAGAAAGAGAGACGCCAATGAATATAGAAGAGGGCGAGTCACATAATGAGGCCCTATCTAATACTTCCTCTACCCTGCCCAATGTAGAAGAACAAGGAGGAGGTTCAGCTCCAGTTCCTCCACCGGTTGATTCGAGTCAACAAATGACCGAGGCCATTCACCTATTGACACAGTTGGTTTCCGCCCAGACACATCAGCAGAATGTGAGTTCAAGTGACCGGGCAGCTAGTACCAGAGCCTGTGATTTTACGAGTTTGAATCCTCCGGAGTTTTTCGGGTCAAAGCCGGATGAAGACTCGGAAGGTTTTATTAATGAGATGCTGAGAACATTGAGGATTATTCATTCCTCGGAGACTGAATCTATGGAGATGGTATCTTATAGTCTTCGAGATGTGGCGGTATTGTGGTACAACAATTGGCTAGAATCGAGAAAAGAAAATGCGCCTCCTCCCGTGTGGCAAGAATTTGTAGATGCTTTCATCCGTCACTATTTGCCACCCGAGGTCCGCCGAGCCAGAGCGGATAGGTTCTTAAATCTAAAGCAAGGAAACATGAGTGCCCGGAAATATAGCCTTCAATTTAATTTATTGGCTAGATATGCCCCAACCATGGTGGCCAATATGGGAGACAGGGTACATAGGTTTGTGAGTGGCTTGGGGCCACATTTGTTCAAGGATTGTTTGACGGCTTCGTTGCAAGATGGGATGGATATTTCTCGAATACAAGCCCATGCCCAGAACTTAGAGGGACGACAACAACTACAAAGGGGTGATCGTGATATTGATAGGAGGCAAAGCAAGAGGGCCAGATCTATGGGGGCAGGAAGTGATTATAGAGGGGGATCAAGGTAGACACATTCTAGACACTCAGGCCAGTCGGTGACTAGTGCACCTCCACAGTTTGCAGGTAGGAGTTTTGACCGCTCCTCTCGTTCAGGACAGGGTCAGAGTTCGAGGGCCCCAGATTCTATGTTTGGGGGAGATTATAGCCAGAGGAGACCCCCAGTACCACAATGCAGCTAGTGCGGTAGGTTACATTCCGGGCGGTGTCACCAGGGTTCGGATGCTTGCTATGCCTGTGGCCGGGTTGGGCATATGATGCGAGATTGCCCGTCGATGAGTGGTAGAGTTAGGGTTCAGCCCACAGGATCTGTGGCTGGTTCATCTTTAGTGCGCCCGGTAGGGTAGACTCCCCAGATGTTAGCAAGTCGAGGTAGAGGCAGAGAGGTAGCATCTACTTCAGGTGCCACTCAGCCCCGTATGTATGCTTTAGCCGGACGACATGATCTTGAGTCCTCCCCGGATGTGGTTACAGTTACATTATCTATATTTTCCCATGATATGTATGAATTGATAGATCCGGGCTCTACATTCTCTTATATTACTCCGTATGTTGCTGGTCGTATTAGGGTGAAACCCGAGCCAATTAAGCCTTTTGAGGTATCTACTCCGGTTGGTGATCCCGTGATAGCGAGACAAGTGTATAAGAATTGTGTACTTGTTATATGAAATCGCCAGAGCAAAGCTGATTTAATTGAGCTAGAAATGTTAGATTTCGATGTGATTATGGGTATGGATTGGTTGGCCTCATGTTATGCTAATGTTGATTGCCGGATAAAAATAGTTCGATTTCAATTTCCGGAAGAGCCCGTGCTTGAACAGAGGGGTAATACGGCATCCCCTAAAGGTAGGTTTATTTCCTACCTTAAGGAAAGAAAGATTATTGCTAAAGGCTATATTTATCACTTAGTCAGACTTCATGACAACGAAGCAACGTCGCCAACCTTCCAATCTGTTCCGGTAGTGAATGAATTCCCGGACGTATTTCCAGATGAACTTCCAGGCCTTCCTCCAGAAAGAGAAATTAATTTCGCTATTGATGTGTTGCCGGACACCAAGCCTATTTCTATTCCTCCGTATCGAATGACTCCGGCAGAATTGAAAGAGTGAAAGGCACAGCTGAAAGATTTGCTTGAGAAGGGGTTTATTAGACCAAGTTCATCACCGTGGGGAGCACCTGTTCTATTTGTAAGAAAGAAAGATGGCTCCCTACGAACGTGCATCGATTATAGGCAGTTGAATAAGGTGACGATAAAGAACAAATATCCTCTCCCAAGGATTGATGATTTGTTTGATCAACTGCAGGGTGCCAAGTGGTTCTCTAAAATAGACTTGAGGTCGGGTTATCATCAAGTGAGAGTTAGAGAAGCAGATATTCCTAGGACAGCCTTCAGAACGAGATATGGTCATTATGAATTCCGGGTGATGTCGTTTGGGTTGACCAATGCTCCGGCAGTGTTCATGAATTTGATGAATAGTGTATTCAGGCCACTCTTGGATTTATTCATGATAATATTCATTGATGATATTCTGGTATACTCTCGCACAGAATCAGAACATGCAGATCATTTACGTATCGTTCTTGGAATTCTTCGAACCTGAGAATTGTATGCTAAATTTTCAAAGTGCGAGTTTTGGATGAATTCTGTAACATTTCTGGGCCATGTTATTTCAGATAATGGCATTCGAGTTGATACTTAGAAAATTGAATCTGTGAAGACTTGGCCAAGGCCTACGACACCTACAGAGGTCCGTAATGTTCTGGGATTGGCAGGATACTATAGAAGATTTGTAGAAGGATTTTCATCTATTTCATCCCCATTGACAAAGCTAACCCAGAAGTCAGCTAAATTTCAATGGAATGATGCTTGTGAATGCAGCTTCCAAGAGTTGAAGGACAGATTAACCTCAGCTCCAGTCTTAACATTTCCAGAAGGGCCAGATGGCTACGTTGTGTACTGTGATGCTTCTGGCGTTGGGTTAGGATGCGTGTTAATGCAGCACGGTAAAGTTATTGCATATGCTTCGAGACAACTGCGGAAACATGAAAAGAACTATCCAACTCATGACCTTGAATTAGCTGCAGTTATTCATGCATTAAAGATGTGGAGACCTTACTTGTATGGTGTGCATGTTGATATCTATACAGATCACAAGAGTCATCAGTACATCTTCAAGTAGAAGGAGTTAAATCTGCGGCAGAGGCGGTGGTTAGAATTCTTGAAAGACTATGATGTGAGTATTTTATACCACCCCGGCAAAGCAAATGTAGTAGCTGATGCGCTTAGCCGCCGATCAATGGGTAGCCTATGTGAAGTTTCCCCGGAAAAGAGAGAGATGGTTCATGAGCTCCACCAATTAGCTAATCTTGGAGTGCGTGTAATTGATGCGGGTAGTGCAGGGATTAGTATTAATGATCCCACAGTTTTGTCCCTGAATATTGAAGTAAAAGAGCGTCAGTATGAAGATCCTCAGTTGAGCCATTATAGAGACGAAGTTCATGAAAAAGAGAAGTCTCCATTTGAAACTTCTATGAATGAATTCTTAGATATCGAGGCAGGCTATGTGTGCCGAATGTTGCAGAATTGCGCCGGCGAATTCTAAAAGAAGCCCATTATTCTCGGTATTCTATTCACCCAGGTGCAACAATGATGTATCACGATCTCAAATTGATATATTGGTGGGATGGCATGAAGAGAGACATAGCAGAATTTGTAGCCCAATGTCCAAATTGCCAATAAGTAAAGATCGAACATCAAAAGGTAGGAGGATTATTGCAAGCAATAGAAATCCCTACTTTGAAATGGGAAGTGATCAACATGGATTTTATTGTGGGGTTACCTCATTCCCGAGTCAAGTATGATTCCATATGGGTGATTGTGGACAGACTCACTAAAGCACCTCATTTTCTTCCGGTCAGGATCACATACTCGGCTGAAGATTATGCAAGGTTGTATCTCAAGGAAATTGTGCGACTCCATGGTATTCCACTATCTATGATCACAGATAGAGGAGCGCAATTTACAGCCAAGTTCTGAAAGTCTTTTCAAGAAGGTCTAGGTACCTAAGTGAAGCTTAGCACGACATTTCATCCGCAGACCGATGGACAAGCCGAACGTACCATTCAGACTTTGGAAGATATGCTACGGGCATGTGTACTAGATTTCGGTAGTAGTTGGGATGATCACTTACCTCTGATTGAGTTCGCATAAAACAATATCTTCCATTCCAGTATCCAAATGGCTCCATATGAAGCTTTATATGGAAGGAAGTGTAGATCCCCAATTGGATGGTTTGAAATAGGAGAAGTACAGCTGATAGGCCCTGAATTGATTCAGCAAGCGGTAGAAACAGTCAAGGTGATCCAAGATCGATTGTTAACAGCCCAAAGTCGCCAAAAATCTTATGCGGACAACCGCCAGCGAGACTTAGAATTTCAAATTGATGACTGGGTATTTTTGAAGGTGTCGCCAGTGAAAGGAGTAATGAGATTTGGCAAGAAAGGAAAATTAAGTCCTCGATACATTGGACCCTATAAAATTATCCGCAAGGTGGGTCATGTAGCCTACGAGTTGGACTTGCCTTCGGAGTTTGAATCAGTCCATCCAGTCTTCCATGTTTCGATGCTCCGTAAGTGTGTTGGAGATCCCACGAAAATTGTCCCAATAGATGATGTGAGAGTGACAGAAAGGATAGCATACGAAGAGGTGCTCATTGTCATCTTAGACTGGCAAGTACGAAGACTTCGAAATAAGGAAGTAGCTTCAGTCAAAGTTTTTTGGCGAAACAACAACCGAGAAGAAATTGTCAGAATCCAACCCCAAGGGCCATGACTAGTGCCCGAGTTGGACACTCGTATACGAACCTATTAGATACAGTCAACTGAAACTAAGGACGGAATGGAAACTTATAAAAGCAACTATAGGTTCACCATGCCATATATCATCATAAACCTGTCTCCTGAGGAGTCATAGCTGATCAAAGCATAACACAATACGCAAGCCGACAAGGCTGCCACTACATACGGGAATATCTAAAACAAACCATATCGACACAGCTGACAAAAACCTATATACAACCCACATATGTCTACAGACCTCTAAGAGTATAAAAGTGAAATATGACGGGACAGGGCCCCGCCGTACCCCTGGATATGCAGAAGTCTATATCAAAAGATCTGTACCAAAATAGTCTAGGCTCCGGAACAATGGAGCTCTCCAGATCACTGAGCAGAAGTCCTAAGCTGGAGGATCACCAAACCGAGTGTCTGTACCTGCGAGCATGAAACGCAGCCCCTCGAAGAAAGGGGGTCAGTACTAGATATGTACTGAGTATATAAGCATGAAATACAATAAGAAAATCATAACTGAATAGAAGATTACAGGAGGCAAGTATGATAATCAAAGATACCAATGCACCTATGCCTTACGAGATGAGAATCATGCATGTCTATATCATATACCACATCCGGCCCATTATGGGACTCGGTGAATAAAGTCGTCACATACCATACCGACCCATCATGGGACTCCGTGCCATAATCATATATATATATATATATATATATATATATATATATATATATATATATATATATATATATATATATATACGTACCCAGCCCTCTAGTGAGGGACTCGGTGAACAATGCAGTGAAACTATGCACGAAAACATACCTGGCCCGGGACTTGGTGAAAGATATATTAACAGCATGCACGAGAAGAGTAGTGAGCAACCATATACAAACTAAATCATCATCTGAGACTCCATAGAATAAGTAGAATGAACTAATATTTGAGTATCAAAGACAACAGTCATGTCAAGTACCCCTCGAATGTCAGTATGGATTATATCAAATAGAACTTCAAGAATCATAGACACGTATCAAGACAATGTGAAATAGGTTCTGGATATCAAGAACATTAGCCATCCTAGTGTTTCTAAGAATAGGAGTTTCTTGGAGCTTATACATTCGTCGTATGTTTGTCTCACATAGATCACGCCAAAAGAAAGAAGGGATAGTTTTACTTACCTGACAATCTACCTAATCACCCAACATCTACTCCTCGAGTCTGTATGTCTACAATCACGACGATAATATCACGATTAGACCATTTACACCACTTACTATCTAATTTGTATACGAACGGAACTTAATGAAATTCGGGCAGCATTTCTTCTATAAACTGGACAATCCCGAAAATCCAATTCAATTGAATCATCAACAATATCAACAACAATACCAACCATTAATATACACCATAACTCAGCTAATCCCATCCATTTAATTTAACCCCGATCCATAAATCTCATCAAAACAACACACGAGTTTATAACGCTATTTTCTCCGTTTTAATCTGTTAAAACTAGAAATAAAATTATTAACAATGAAAAAGGGACCCTAATCTTACCTTACTTGATGAACTTACAAATTACTTGAGCTTGCCAAGAAAAATTTTTGCTCCTTTTCACCTTCTATATTTTTTTGAGCAAGAACCGAACACTTCTTAAAACTCCAAAAAGAAAACGTTGCTGAATTGAGAAAACAAGGTGAGACCCCTTTCTTTTGTTTGCTGGTACGTTTTTTTTTTCCTTCAATGTAATATATGTATACAACAACAATGTTGAAGCAAGTTGTTTTGCTCTTTTCCATAAATTATGTCAATATTTAATTGATTAAAATGCCACCTCTTAAGCCTAATTATCATGAGGATGACAAGTGTCCCTCCCTAACTCTACCACTAGCAACCTAGGTTAGTTAGTAGCCTAATTATCATGAAAATTGGAGATCCACGTGCTGCTCCTTGGACCAAATATTGGTCTTTATCCAATATTATTTATTAATGGTGATCATTCTCTTGTGGGACCCACGTGTCCATATCGCCCGTACGGTCTGTGTAACTCGTTCAACATTTTGAACTTCGATGAGACTTATTTTTTCCGATTCGTTTAATCTCCAATCATAATTGTCCACATTTTAGTGGGGCCCACCTAATAATCTGATCATGGTTGTTAATTAATCCCTAATCTTCACTAACATCTCCACACTAATAGTAATTAACTAGCAAACCGTGCAATATTAAAATTGGGATTAAAAAGTCCTTGTCTCATATCTCGAAAATAATCTTGTCCTTGAACTTATGTTGACTAACTTACGAATAATCCAACGTACAAAAGTACGGGATATAATAGAAATGACTTGGGAGGCAGAGGAGAAAATGAAATCCGCATATCCGCACTTATTCCAACCCCAGGAGGAAGACCTGGAAGTTCATCTGGGAATACATCTGGAAATTCACTAATTATCGAGACTAACTGAAGAGTCGGTACCTCTGCTTTCATATCGTGCACACGAACCAGATGATAAATATAACCTTTTCTAACCATCTTCCTTGCCTTGAGGTATGAAATAAACTTACCCCTCGGCTATGCTGTATTCCCTATCCACTCTATAATTTGCTCTCTTGGGAACTGAAATCAAACTATCTTTTCTCTACAATCAATGTTAGCATAACAGGAAGCTAACCAATCCATACCCATAATAACATCAAATTCAGTCATATTTAACTCTATCAGATCTGCCATGGTATGACGACTATATATAACCGCCGAACAATCCCTATATACTTGCTTTGCTATAACAGAATCTCCTACCGGTGTAGCTACCTCAAATGGTTCTATCAACTCAGGTTCTATTCCGATTTTACTTGCAACAAAGGGAGATATATATGATAAGGTGGAGCCTGGATCTATCAATGCATATACGTCCCGAGAGAAAATCGATAATATACCTGTAACCACATTCGGTGATGCCTCTTGATCCTGCCTAATAGCCAAGGCATATATGCTATTCGAAGGACTGCTAGAACTGGAAACTCTGCCACGACCTCTACCACGGCCTGCTGATGTCTGAATACCCTGCCCCATAGGGCGCATAGCTACAGAAGAAGATGAACCAGTAACCGACCCAGTAGGATAAGCAATACCACCTACACCATCTCCATAAGGACACTCCTTCATAATATGGCCTTGACGGCCACAAGAAAAACAAGCACCTGTAACCCAACGACATTCACCAGAATGGAGCCTACTACACCGAGAACACCGAGGAAAAGGTGGCCTCAACAGACTCGAACCCCTGTTCATCTGTGAACCTGAAGCCCTGGAGCTCTGACCGGCTCCTGAATACCCTGTGCTGTCAAATATCCTACCTGTGAACTGTGGGGGTGCACTCCGTGCTAGATGGGAAGAATATCTAATATACGGTTGAGGTTGCCTGCCTCGAAAATCACCAGGATAACCAGCCGATCTAGCCCTCTTATGCTGGCCTCTGTCGTAGTCTCTATCTGGCTGACGTCCTCTGTATCGATCCTCTACCCCCTGTGCATATGCCTATACCCGAGCAATATCCATACCTGGCTGAAGAGCCATTGCCATACATCCATCAATCAAATAACGATCCAGTCCCATCACATAACGATGCACTCTATCAGCCATACCAGCAACAATAGTAGGCGCATATCTAGCCAATGAATCAAAGTCAAGACTATACTCTCGAACGCTCCGGCCACTCTGCCTCAAATGTAAGAATCTATCAACTCTAGCTCGCCTCATCTTTGAAGGCAGGAAGTGGCCAAGGAAGGCCTCCACAAACTCATTCCATACTGCTGGAGGAGCACCCTCGCCCCTGGATAACTCCCAAGACTCATACCAATTAACAACTACATCGCGCAACCGATACGAAGCCATCTCAACAGACTCAGTCTCAGAAGACTTGATTATCCTCAATGTACGTTGCATCTGCCGAATAAACTCCTGCGGATCATCCTCGGGCTTTGACCCGTAAAACTCTGGAGGATTACAACTTAGGAAGTCCCGAACCCTCAAACTATCAGATCTATCCGCATGGTCAACTCCTAGTCCCTGCCTACGAGCCTGCCCTGCCACTAATCTTGTCAGCAACTGAACTGCATCCCTCATGGCCCTATCCTCTGCCCCTGACTGAGGAGCTGGAGGCTCAGGTACAGGGGCCTCGGGAGCTGGCGGTGGAGCAGCCCCCTGAACTGGAGCTACTGCTGCTCTAAGTTCCTCTGGAGGTGACGGTGTAGCAGAGCTCGCTGACTGGAATACAATCTCAGGCATAGACTGGGCTCGGGCCCTAGTAACTCTCCGGGTCTGACTAGTATCTCCTTCTACCGATTTACCCTTCTGGGCAGCTGCCGCTTTCTTTGGAGGCATAGCTGTAAACACAATGATTTGTTAGAAAGGGATTATCTTGATAATATAACTCTATCACACGATCTAGAGTAAGAAGGAAAAGTGATATCCTAAATGTCCTGTAGCTTCATGTTTATAGATGTGGTGCACAACACACCGATAAACAAGACTCTACTAGACACGGTCTGTAGACACTCCGAGGATGAACTGCTCTGATACCACTTTTATCACGACCCAACCCCATGGGCCATGACTAGTGCCCGAGCTGGACACTCGTATACGAACCTGTTAGATACAGTCAACTGAAACTAAGGACGGAATGGAAACTTATAAAAGCAACTATAGGTTCACAATGCCATATATCATCATAAACCTGTCTCCTGAGGAGTCATAGCTGATCAAAGCGTAACACAATACGCAAGCCGACAAGGCTACCACTACATACGGGAATATCTAAAACAAACCATATCGACACAACTGACCAAAACCTATATACAACCCACATATGTCTACGGACCTCTAAGAGTATAAAAGTGAAATATGACGAGACAGGGCCCCGCCGTACCCCTGGATATGCAAAAGTCTATATCAAAAGATCTGTACCAAAATAGTCTAGGCTCCGGAACAATGGAGCTCTCCAGATCGCTGAGCAGAAGTCCTAAGCTGGAGGATCAACAAACCGAGTGTCTGTACCTGCAGGCATGAAACGCAGCCCCCGGAAGAAAGGGGGTCAGTACGAGATATGTACTGAGTATATAAGCATCAAATACAATATGAAAATCATAACTGAATAGAAGATTACCGGAGGCAAGTATGATAATCAAAGACACCAATGCACTTGTGCCTTACGAGATGAGAATCATGCATGTCTATATCATATACCATATCCGGCCCATTATGGGACTCGGTGAATAAAGTCATCACATACCATACCGACGCATAATGGGACTCCGTGCCATAATCATATCATACGTACCCGGCCCTCTAGTGAGGGACTCTGTGAACAATGCAGTGAAACTGTGCACGAAAACATACCCGGCCCGGGACTTGGTGAAAGATATATTAACAGCATGCACGAGCAGAGTAGTGAGCAACCATATACAAACTAAATCATCATCTGAGACTCCATAGAATAAGTATAATGAACTAATATTTGAGTATCAAAGACAACAGTCATGTCAAGTACCCCTCGAATGTCAGTATGGATTATATCAAATAGAACTTCAAGAATCATAAACACGTATCAAGACAATGTGAAATAGGTTCTGGATATCAAGAACATTATCCATCCTAGTGTTTCTAAGAATAGGAGTTTCTTGGAGCTTATACATTCGTCGTATGCTTGTCTCACATAGATCATGCAAAAAGAAAGAAGAGATAGCTTTACATACCTGACAATCTACCTAATCACCCAACGTCTACTCCTCGAGTCCGTATGTCTAAAATCACGACGATAATATCACGATTAGACCATTTACACCACTTACTATCTAATTTGTATACGAACGGAACATAATGAAATTCGGGCAGCATTTCCTCTATAAACTGGACAATCCCGAAAATCCAATTCAATTGAATCATCAACAATAATACAAACCATAAATATACACCATAACTCAGCTAATCCCATCCATTTAATTTAACCCCGATCCATAAATCTCAACAAAACAACAAACGAGTTTATAACGCTATTTTCTCCGTTTTAATCTGTTAAAACTCTAAATAAACTTATTAACAATGAAAAAGGGACCCTAATCTTACCTTACTTGATGAACTTATAAATTACTTGAGCTTTCCAAGAACAATTTTTCTCCTTTTCACCTTCTATATTTTTTTGAGCAAGAACCGAACACTTCTTAAAACTCCAAAAAGAAAACGTTGCTGAATTGAGAAAAAAAGGTTAGACCCCTTTCTTTTGTTTGCTGGTACGTTTTTTTCCCTTCAATGTAATATATGTATATAGCAACAATGTTGAAGCAAGTTGTGTTGCTCTTTTCCATAAATTATCTCAATATTTAATTCATTAAAATGCCACCTCTTAAGCCTAATTATCATGAGGATGACAAGTGTCCCTCCCTAACTCTACCACTAGCCACCTTGGTTAGTTAGTAGCCTAATTATCATGAAAATCAGAGATCCACGTGCTGCTCCTTGGACCAAATATTATTTATTAATGGTGATCATTCTCTTGTGGTACCCACGTGTACATATTGCCCGTACGGTCTGTGTAACTCGTTCAACATTTCAAACTTCGACGAGACTTATTTTTTCCGATTCGTTTAATCTGCAATCATAATTGTCCACATTTTAGTGGGGCCCACCTAATAATCTGATCATGGTTGTTAATTAATCCCTAATCTTCACTAACATCTCAACACTAATAGTAATTAACTAGCAAACCGTGCAATATTAAAATTGGGATTAAAAAGTCCTTGTCTCATATCTCGAAAATAATGTTGTCCTTGAACTTATGTTGACTAACTTACGAATAATCCAACGTACAAAAGTACGGGATATAATAGAAATGACTTGGGAGGTAGAAGAGAAAATGAAATCCGCATATCCGCACTTATTCCAACCCCCAGGAGAGGTTCAAGATGAAACACTAACATTATAAGGTGTGTATGCTTTCTTTTCAAGCTTCTGGTCGTGTGTGGCTAATTTATATAGTTATTGTATTGTGGCCCTGTGAGGCAGTATTATTATGGGTTGTTGTGACAGGATGGTAGCGTCATATTACAGGGGAAACTCTGGCGAAATTTTCTTAGAATTCCCAGGTGTTTAAGATTCGAGGACGAATGTTCCAAAAGGGGGGAAGAATGTTACACCTCGGAAAATTCCCCATTAACGTACAATGAATAGACAAGCAAAAGGCATGACGTATACGTTGTTTCGATAAGTAAGAAATGGCATTTGAGGATCCTAATCGAGATTCAAAGACATTTGACATAAGGGAAGAAGGTTTGCCGAGAAAAGGCAAGGCATACAATGTGTAACGGAAAGAAATTACGAGTAGCGAGTTAATGATAATTAAAAGGTGCTTTGGAGAGAGAGAGTTATAACGTCCCTTCGATTGTTAATGAAGTGATAAACAAGTGCTAAGAAGGTTACACTTTTACCCTTAATGAAGTAAGGGCCTTGTTTGGGTGTCTTCTTTTGGGAACAAAGCTTGAATTTTCAAATCTTCAAGTAATAGCCACATTGCAAGTATGACCGACCATCTTCAACCCTCTTCTCCAAACCATCCTCTCATGCTATCATGAACACTTGAAATCCCCGAGAAGGTGCTAGAGTGTATTCAAGTATGTCCCTCCTCGTGAACAATGCTTGCATAGCTTGAAGTTCCCTCGCTTGGCTCCTTGTAAAAGGTATTGATGCCACTCGAATTGTATCATTCTCCCCTTCTTGAAGAGAATTTGTCCTCAAATTTAAGGGATCATCATCTTGCACCACCATAGGAGAGAGATCACATACATTGAAGGTGTTATGAACTTGGTATTCGGGTGGAAGATCAATTTTGTATGCATTATCATTGAGTCATTCAAGTACTTCAAATGGACCATCTCCTCTAGGCATCAACTCTTTCTTTTGTTGGGAAACCTCTATTTTCGGAAATGTACCCAAACCCAATCACCCAGTTCAAGCACAACTCTTTTGCGACCCTTGTTTGCTCTCTTGGTCGTTTCTTGATTCTTTTTCTCAAGGTGAAGCCTCACCTTCTCATGCAACTTCTTCATGGCCTCGGCTCTTTTGTTGCCATCTAAACTCAACACAACATCTTGAGATAAAAGGGTTAGATCTAAAAGGGTTAGGGGGTTAAAACCATAAACCACTTCAAAAGGTGACATGCCAATAGTGCTATGAATGACTCTATTGTAAGCAAATTCAACCAAAGGCAATTGATCTTCCCAAGATTCTAATTTTCCTTTAACCATGGCCCTAAGCATAGAACACAAGGTCCTATTGACAACTTCGGTTTGGCCATCGGTTTGTGGGTGAAAAGAGGTAGAAAACAACAATTTAGTACCAAGTCTTCCCCACAATTCTTTCCAAAAGTGGCTAAGGAATTTTGGATCCCTATCGCACACAATGGTTTTGGGAATACCATGAAACTTTACCACATGTTCAACAAACAAAGAGGCAACATGAGGAGCATCATCAACTTTATGACAAGCAATGAAATGAGCCATTTTAGAGAATCGATCAACCACAACAAAGATTCTATCTTTACCTCTTTTGGTTCTAGGCAGACCCAACACAAAATCCATCAAAATATCAACCCAAGGTTGTTGAGGGGTGGGGAGAGGGGTATACAAACCATGGGGAAGGAGTCTAGACTTGGCGCCACGACAGTCAATGCATTGGCCACAAATCTTAGCCACATCCCTCCGCATATGAGGCCAATAAAATTTATCCTCAAGAATCCCCAAAGTCTTATCAATCCCAAAATGTCCCATCAATCCTCCATTGTGTACCTCCCTAACAAATAATTCCCTCCAAGAGCTCATGGGCACACACAAACGCTTTTTTTTTAACAAGAAACCATCAAACCTAGAATAGGGAGTAGAAGTCCTATCCCTAATCCACCTCTCCCTTTCCCACTCTTCGCAATCTAGAAATATTTTGGCAAAGATGGGGTCTTCGGGATACAATGTCTTCAAGCTTTCAAAACCCATCAATTGGGAAGACAAGGTATTAATCAAAACATGTTTCCTTGATAGGGCATCCGCCACTACATTCTCCTTTCCCTTTTTGTATTAGATTACATAAGGGAAGGTTTCAAGGAATTCAACCCATTTAGCATGCCTTTTGTTCAACTTTCCTTGGGCCTTGCGATGTTTTAAGGACTAATCAAAGCATACAATTCAAGATCATAGGTGGAGTAGTTCAACGTCGCACCCTTAAGCTTTTCACTAAAATAGGCAATGGGTTTTTGGTCTTGCATCAAAACGGCACCAATACCTACTTTGCTAGCATCACATTCAATTTCAAAGATTTTGTCAAAATTGGGTAATTGCAACAATGGGGCGGAGCTAAGCATTTGTTTTAGAGTTTCAAAAGCCTTTGCTTGCTCCACACCCCAAGAAAATGGTTTATCCTTTCGGATTACCTCGATCAAAGGAGCGGCTATGGTACTAAACCCCTTAACAAACCGCCTATAAAAACTAGCCAATCCATGAAAACTTCTAATATCACCAATGGATTTAGGAGTTGGCCAATTCTTAATAGCGTCTATTTTGGATTCATCAACCTCATAGCCCCTTGAACTCACAACAAAACCCAAGAAAACAACTTCATCTATACAAAAGGAGCATTTATCAACATTAGCATAAAGTTGTTCTTGTCTAAGCACTTCAAACACACATTTCAAGTGAATAACATGCTCATCCATGGCTTTACTATACACCAAAATATCATCAAAGTAAACAACCACGAATTTGCCAATAAAAGGTTTCATGACATGATTCATCAAACGCATGAAAGTACTAGGAGCGTTAGTGAGACCAAAAGTCATCACCAACTATTCATATAGACCAAACTTGGTCTTGAATGAGGTTTTCCACTCATCTCCGGGGTTCATCCGGATTTGATGATACCCACTCCTAAGATCTACCTTAGAGAATATGCATGAACCATTCAACTCATCAAGCATGTCGTCAAGACGAGGTATGGGATGGCGATACTTTACCGTTATCTTGTTGATGGCTCGGCAATCAACACACATGCGCCATGATCCATCTTTCTTTGGCACCAAGATCACGGGCACGGCACAAGGACTCATACTTTCTCGCACAACTCCCTTTTCAAGGAGCTTATCCACTTGTCTTTGAAGCTCCTTAGTGTCATCTGGGTTGGCTCTATTAGCCGGTTTGTTTGGTAATTAAGACCCCGGGACAAAGTCAATTTGGTGTTCAATTCCCCTCGAGGGTGGTAACCCCTTTGGGAGTTCCGTTGGGAACACGTCATCAAATTCCTGCAAAAGAGAAGAAATAGAACTAGGAAAAGAAGGGGTTAGTTCATTAGCATGCAATGCATAGTCCCTATGCATGAGGAGAATCACCGGTTGACGCTCCCCCAATTCCTCCCTAATTTCCCCACAATTCGCCAAAACCGACGCCTTGATTTTTCCTCTAAGCTCTCCTTTCTTTCCACTCACCTCTTGAGAACTACTCTCCTCTACTCCCTCGTTCCCCACATTCTTCTTTTTCAATGCAACATGACCCTTCTCCTTTAACTCCTTCATTTTGTTATAGATCTCACCCACTTAGGAGGGGGTCATGGGATTCAAGACATGTTTGACACCATTATGGACAAGGGTGTATTGGTTAGTTCTCCCATTATGATTGACGAACCTATCATATTGCCATGGTCGGCCAAGTAGAAGGTGACACGCTTGCATGGGAACAACATCACACAACACCTCATCGTGATAGTTCCCAGCCGCGAATTTGATGATAGCTTGCCGAGTCACCTTCAATTCACCACATTCATTGAGCCATTGAAGTTTGTGAGGGTTTTCATGGCGGGTGGTGGGAAGTTTCAAGAAATCAACAAGGGTGGTACTAGCAACATTGGCACAACTCCCACTATCAATGATCATGATGCTAGTGTTTTGGTTAATGATGCACTTGGAATGAAAGACATTTTCCCGTTGACTTGGGTCATCCATTGCTTTTCTTATCATGGTCCGTTGCACCACATAGAGAGGTACAATAGGCTCATCATCACCTTCAACACCATCCCCTTCACTATCATGAAGTTCATTCTCATGATTACCCTCATCATCCCTTTCCTCACATTCTTCCTCATCCTCACTATAAGTGTCTCTCAAAATAAACGATCTACGGTTAGGGCACTCGCTTGCTCTATGACCGAAGCCATGACATTTAAAGCATTGAATAGGAGTTTTCGTACCTCCTTCTTTTGGAGCAAACTTCAGAGGTTGTTTGTCAACTTGCTTCTCAACTTGAGAATTCTTCACAAATGGTTTCTTGGCTTCTTGCCTGGAGCCCTTATTCTTTTCCCAATTGGAGGAGAAAGCTCCTCGTTCTTTATTATTGTTCCATGAACTCACATAGCCCCTTGATTTATTGATTTTGTCTTCCTTGAGACCCTCCTCTATTTCAATAGCCGCTTGAAGGGTTTCTTCAATGCTCTCATAGTTATGGAGCCTCATTTGTGAGACAATATCACCATTTAACCCAGCTCGAAACCGAGTCATAGCATTTAACTCATCCTCGGAAAAGTCGATTCTCATCTTGACAATTTGGAACTCATCATAGTATTCTTCCACACTCTTTTTGTTTTTCCTTAAGGTAGACACCTTCTTGAGTTGTTCTTGTTTGTAGCGTTCGGTGACGTACTTACGCTGCATGGCCTCCTTCAACTCATCCCAAGTAGGTATGGGCGGGAGTCTAATAATTCTTCTTGCTTTCACTTGAGTTTCCCACCATGTGAAGGCATACCCTTCAAATTGAGCAATGGCATAAGAAGCCTTTTTCACCTCGGACATGTCATTCGTCAAGAAGATTCTATCACAATGCATCACCCAATCAAGGAATGTATCGGGATCACTACTCCCTTTGAAGGTTGGGAGAGTAACCTTGATGGAATTGAGACTCGTGTCTCGCCCTCCGCCATAACCGTGATGCCCATTGAAATCTCCATCGTCATCATAACCTTGATGGTCACGACCTTGGTACCCTTCAAGAGCTTGGTACCCTCTTTGCCTACCCATGTGAGGGTTAGGACCATGCCTTCTACCCCTTCCTCGATAACCTCCTTGTGCTTGCCCTCGTGGCCTCCAACCTTGGTCACCATAACGTTCGTGCTCAAGTATAGCTTCCTCTATCTCTTCCTCATTTGGTTGTTGGATGTTTGGACGGTTTTGGGGTGGAATTGATGCATTTTGGTGTGGGTCATTTGGATGTGGGTCATTTAGAGTTTGATCTTGTTGGGGTGGGTTGTTCTGTTGGCCTATGGGAATGTTGTTTGGTGGGGTGAGAGTCGTGTTTTGAGGGGTGTTTTGGGGAATAGGGTTATATAGATGATGGATGGTGTCGGGTGACAATGTAAGTGAAGTGTTTCAAGTAGCTCCACTTGTGCCACCTTGGTATTGCACTCGGAGCGAATACGAGACCTCCCTACTACCACCTTCAATTGCTTCCACCCTACTTCCCAAGTTTTCCATTCGACCACCCATACTATCCACCTTATCGTTCAAGGCTTGTAAGGCCCTCATTACATCAACTAGTGTGAGTTCCCCGGTGGGAACTTGTGTTTCACCCTCCGTAGCCATGGAACCTATTAAGACACTCAACAAAACAAGGAAACACGTTAGATTAGTAAAAACAACTCACAATCGCTCAAGTATGCGCACCTTTAATTGCCTCACAAAATTGCTTCCGCCAAAGATTGTGTGCTTGTTAATGTCGACTAGTCACAAGGATTCAAATTCTAATCTTGGTCGAAATAGATTCTTGTTAGGCTAAGAAAGACGGACGACTCAATTCAATCTAAGGGACTTGAACCAAGAAATTAACGACGAAGCACAAACGAAGAAA